>NW_026873128.1:0-140632 GCF_032173495.1 Musca vetustissima | reverse complement strand
CTCTGAAACCCCATCTTCAACATCACAACATACGCAATCACGCACCGACTAACGAACCCACGGTCTTTCCTTGTTTTTTTACTTTATTTTCTACATCCAATAGAATAATTGAAATAATTGACGCTGCTCCTCTTCCTTAATTTCTTGGAAAATATCGAGCAAATATTTGCTCAAATGTGACCACACGTCAAACATGTTTTCCCATTTCGTTAATTGACACTATTTGCCTGCTGTTTAGCAAACAAAATGTGTCAAATATTTGAGTGTTTGGGCAAACAAAATATAAGACATTTGAGTCAAATATTTGCGTAGTGTGACCTTACCTTTAATCAAAGCACTTTTTCCTTTCAGGTATGTGCTAATTAGGTGATATTTTCAGATGAAGAAGACTAGATATAACTTCTTAATAAACATATATAAAATGTTCATATTACAAAATTATTATTAAGCTCCCATGTGGTTTAGTATAGTAAAAGTCCCTTGAACATTAATAAGAAAACAACTACATTTGAAGCTACAAAAGTTTTAAATATTTATTGTATATTTCTTATAAATATTTATGTCAAATGGTTAATACGTATATAGTATGTATGTATTGTATAAATTATTAGATTCGACAAATGAGAAAGTATTATTTACATATTGTATGCGATGTATAGGATCCAATTGATCGGCTAAAAAACCATCGCGTAAATGCATTCGTTGTTTTTCGCCCCTGCTGTTTATTGGAACAACACCTGAAAAAAAGATACTGGTCATTAATTTATTTGAAACAAATGTAATATCATACATAAATGCTCTTAATAGAAAAACTGATTAATATCAAAATCGGACTAAGACAAAAAAGTTCAGGAACCGAAAACAACAGGTTGTGAATCTTTGCTACATTCTTAATGGTGAGTATTGATTTGATTCGTTATGTAGATTAAACTGTCGTGCAAACTTGGGGATACAGTAAATAATAAAGAGGTAATGCTGACTTATCATTCCTTGTTCGACTTTTAATTATAAAATAACTATTTAATTCCACATACAACATTTTCTTTCTTATTTCAATTGTTTCGAATCCATAATATATATTAAAATTAACATTTTGTTATGCATTTCTGTGTGAAAGAAGTGAATAGTTTTGGGTTAATTGACCTGTCGTTGCAAAATGTTCATGATATTGACCTCCAAACTTTATTTTGGTGGAAGCTGTGTCTACTTTAATGTAAAAAAATGTGTAAAAACAGGTTGAGGCAAACCAGTTTTTTATGTTCTCTATCGATTTGTGATTAAGCCACTTACTTCACGGTCTTTGTGTTAAAATAAAACTAGAAGCCAACACAATGTGGACTACGTCTCTTATGTATCATTTTTCAAAAATGTTGACATTTTGAAGCTCGATTTTGAGTGTTTTTTGAATTTTACTTCTAGCATTAATACGCGAATCTGAGTAATCTGATATATATTTTGTGTATGTAGTATGCACAGTATCAGAGTAATACTCATCAATTTTTAGATCTGTCAACTGAATGATATGGGTACCCGCGATCAGTATGGCTTTTTATGTTTCGAATAATATAAAATCTTCTTCGTGAAAATCCATCTACTAGAACTGCGGGGACTGGCCTCCCAAAAACACGAAATTTGGCATAAAATGTTTTTGAAAATATCGCGGATGACCTGATACGGTGTTTTAATCTTTTTCGAAAACAGAACTTTTAAAAATTCAGCCGAAAGAGAGATGTACCCAATTTATCTCAAAAATAGTGTGAGCTGGGTCATCCATGGTTCTTAATGGACCGCATTGAAATAGGTATAGTCGATGTTGTTGTTGTAGCAGCTTGTACTGCTGTGTATTTTTCTATTTTTTTTCCCCTTGTTCTGCCACTAACTCCAAGTTCAGGAAGGCTGCGACCTGTATTGGTTGAGTCCAGAGAGAAGATGGGGTTAGGTGAGTGGGTTTGGCTGGGCAGTTGAACAGACGTAGCGTGTCATGTGGTCCGTTACCACATGCCGGGCAGACATGGTCGACCTCTCCATCAATTCGTGCCCAATATGAATTGAGGCGGCTACACCATCCAGATCTTAGTTGTGCCAAGATAACTCTAGTTTGTCGAGGTAGCTGCTGTTCTTCTGCACACGATATTCTACGATTCAATACTGCTTGATAGGCATGTTGATCTAGAGGCTCCCTTTTGTATCTCTTGACCTCTCTCTCCAGATCATGGAGATCCTTCCTGACATGCCTGGGTGGTGGGTGCCTATCCATTAGGTAGCGGTTTGGATGGCTGCTCCTATAACACCCAAGCAGGTATTGCATCGACAACATCTTGCTGTGTTGACGCACAGGAAGGATCTTCGTCTCCTCATGTAAGTGGTCTATTGGAGTCATGAGGAGACATCCTGTTGCAGTCCTCAGGGCGGCATTCTGGCAGGATTGAAGACTTTTCCACTACGTTAGCGGACCACACTGGCGCCGCATAATTTGCCACAGAAAGGCCTATTGCTGTATAAGTCGTTAACAAGGTTTCCTTGTCAGCTCCCCAAGTGCTGCCGGCTAGCGACTTGAGAACTTTGTTTCTGCTCCTGACTTTATCGCAAATAGCTGTGGCATGCGCGGACGACTTGTATAGACTATCGAATGTGACCCCTAAAACCTTGGGGTAATTAGTGGTCGGAATTGTGGACCCCTCGATATGCACATCCAAAGATAGCCGCATCTCCGCTGTCCATGTGGTAAACAGTATGACCGTTGACTTAGTAGTGGACATTTTCATTTTTATATTCCGCGACCGGAAAAAGTTTGCGATATCCACGAGATAGTGGTTCAGCCTCTCGCAAATGCCATTAATTTTAGGTCCTGACGCCATAATCGTGCAATCATCCCCATATGTTACGATTTTTATGCCGTCCGGTGGGCATGGAATCCCAGAGAGGTAGAGGTTAAACAGTTCCGGATGTGGACTGGCGTCCACACATATAGTTCACAATCCAACGTTTCAAACTTGGCTGGAGGCGCAATACTCTTCTCTTCGCCCGGTCACTCTCGGGGTGCTCTATAAACTGCCGGTTGAAATAACACGCGCACCTCTTCGGATCTGCGCCGTTAAATGAGACAGAAGTCCGATCCTCCTTAATTCCAGGGTTCGAGAGCGACTTAACCGTTGCCCACAATTTACTCACTCCGGTACTGATGTTGCCACACTTCAGATGTTCTAGCCACTTTTTCCGCTTATGCTCGCTGACTAACCTGTTCACCTCCAACATCAGTTCTCTGACTCTGGGGTTAGTAGGGTTACTACGACGAAGCTCATTACGCTCATTCGCTAGTCCCGCTGCCTCTGCTGGGAAGTTTTGTCTTAGTTCGGGTATACAACTCCCAGGTATATAGCGAGCGGCTACAGTGATGATGTCCCGGAAATTCCTTTCTGCTACTCGAGCATCAGAAGGGGTGGGCAGTTCTCTGAAGCGACGACGAGGGTTGTTCTCTCGACGTCCTCGAACAGCTTGGCGTGACTGACGGTATCAAAAGCCTTTGACAGTCATGGTGGCCTAGCGCTAACATAACTGTCCTGTTACACGGCCTGTTCTGGTTGAGTCCTTCTGCTATGTATGTGGAAATGGCGTGTTGTTGATGATCAGCAATTGAGTAGCATTCACGAATGCTAGGGAGTAGTAAAGCCTCAAGTGTCTTGGCTAGTGGCGACATAAGTGAGATCGGCCTGTATGACTCACATTTGCTGGAATCCTTGCCCGGCTTCAGGAGCGGGTCCCCCTTCCCATTTTCCAGGCATCGGGAACTACTAGGGTGGCTAACGACAAGTTGAGGACTTTCGTAAGATATTCTACTCCAGGCTCATCAAGCTGCTTCAACATCACCATGGAGATTCCATCTGAACCAAGCGCTTTGGATGATTTCGCGTTCCTGATGACACTTGCAACATCCTCCAACGTAAATTGTGGTGGTTCCTCCTCCACTTAAAGAGAGCGCATACGGCGCAATACTCTTCTCTTCGCCCGGTCACTCTCGGGGTGCTCTATAAACTGCCGGTTCAAATAACACGCGCACCTCTTCGGATCTGTCACCTCAGCGCCGTTAAACGTGACAGAAGTCCGATCCTCCTTCTTTCTAGGGTTCGAGAGCGACTTAACCGTTTCCCACAATTTACTCACTCCGGTACTGATGTTGCCACACTTCAGATGTTCTAGCCACTTTTTCCGCTTATGCTCGCCGACTAACCTGTTCACCTCCAACGTCAGTTCTCTGACTCTGGGGTTAGTAGGGTTAGTACGACGAAGCTCATCACGCTCATTCGCTAGTCCCGCTGCCTCTGCTGGGAAGTTTTGTCTTAGTTCGGGTATACGACTCGCAGGTATATAGCGAGCGGCTGCAGCAGTGATGATGTCCCGGAAATTCCTTTCTGCTACTCGAGCATCAGAAGGGGTGGGCAGTTCACTGAAGCGATGATTGGTGAAATTTCTGAACTCTTGTCTCCGGGTATGTCCTCATTCACCGTGAAAAACGTTGAGCTATCAATTTGCTCGGCCAGCGCCATTACCTAGGACGGAATGCCATAACTCATGATGTGCATTGAAATCCCCTAGCACCAGACGGTTATTGCCTTCCAAAAGATGATTAATATCAGGCAAATAACGCGGGGCACATGTAAACGTTAAGCAACCCTACCTCGGCGGTACCACAGTTGACCGCTACCCTCGTACATTCCATGTTTGGGTCACTAGAGTCTAGCTCAAGCGATATAGGTCTGTACTGGACTGAATGGTGCAATACGAATGCTAATCCTCCACCTCTTGTACGAACCTTTCTAATCACGTTGTATCCATCACAACTCTGAAGACTGCAGGTGTTGTTCAGCTTCGTTTCCTGGATCTCAGAGACCATAATACTTCTTCGACTCATAAAATCCACTATCTCATAGATTTTCCCTCGAAGTCCATCGCAGTTGAATTGGAGAAAGGATACGTTATCGGGAGTTGCGACAGCAATGTGAGTCACGTAAACCAAAGACGACGACGATAATGACGTGGACCATGGTGATGACGACGACTCGCTGGGGACTGCATTGGCGCAGCATGAAGCAACGTAATCCCTTTCGCTATACTCCTGTATCCGGCTAAGGCCGGAACAACTCCTGAAATGTACCCATTCTCTGCATCCGTTGCATCTCACCGAGATAGATCTGTGGTGGATGCTGTTGTGACAAACTGAGCAGAAGCATTGTTCGGGGTTTGTCTCAATACCGGCACGGACCAAAGAATCCGGAGCAAACATTCCGGGTAATGAAGCTCCCAAGTTGAAAAAATACACATTGTACTTGCTGGGTTGACAGCCCTTGGTCGGAAGTTGATTCCTCCGATTCAATCCGGTACATAGAACCGGCCGTCGTGGGATTGGATCGATGTAGTTTTGTAGGGTGCACACGGAAAAATTATTCGCGTTTTACGAGTTTTTGGGTACATCAATGCAACATCAATGGGTACATCAATGCAACGACATCTTAGTCGTCAAATGAAATTTCGCAAAATATGCATGGATTGGAAGATCTGTAAACCCCTACAATGGTTAAAGCGTAAATAATTTCGGTGGCAGAAATTTTGTTAAAATAAAATTAAAAAAGAACATTTTGTAGTCATTTATACAAACTATTATTAAATAGAACAGTTTTCAGTTGAAGTTTTTCAGGATTTATTTGACTATTGTCACTGTATTTGGTAACACAATTGTTTTTGTTGGTTGCTGCTTCAGTTTTGTTTACATTCCTGCTTTTTCAGTTGCTGTCAGTATTTGGTATTGTAGAGCTGTAAACTTGCAATTGTTGACAATGGCACCCAAGAAGAAGGTGTACTGGTATTCTGGGTATTTGTTGATCTCTGAAACCCCATCAACATCACAACATACGCAATCACGCACCGACTAACGAACCCACGGTCTTTCCTTGTTTTTTTACTTTATTTTCTACATCCAATAGAATAATTGAAATAATTGACGCTGCTCCTCTTCCTTAATTTCTTGGAAAATATCGAGCAAATATTTGCTCAAATGTGACCACACGTCAAACATGTTTTCCCATTTCGTTAATTGACACTATTTGCCTGCTGTTTTAGCAAACAAAATGTGTCAAATATTTGAGTGTTTGGGCAAACAAAATATAAGACATTTGAGTCAAATATTTGCGTAGTGTGACCTTACCTTTAATCAAAGCACTTTTTCCTTTCAGGTATGTGCTAATTAGGTGATATTTTCAGATGAAGAAGACTAGATATAACTTCTTAATAAACATATATAAAATGTTCATATTACAAAATTATTATTAAGCTCCCATGTGGTTTAGTATAGTAAAAGTCCCTTGAACATTAATAAGAAAACAACTACATTTGAAGCTACAAAGTTTTAAATATTTATTGTATATTTCTTATAAATATTTATGTCAAATGGTTAATACGTATATAGTATGTATGTATTGTATAAATTATTAGATTCGACAAATGAGAAAGTATTATTTACATATTGTATGCGACGTATATAGGATCCAATTGATCGGCTAAAAAACCATCGCGTAAATGCATTCGTTGTTTTTCGCCCCTGCTGTTTATTGGAACAACACCTGAAAAAAAGATACTGGTCATTAATTTATTTGAAACAAATGTAATATCATACATAAATGCTCTTAATAGAAAAACTGATTAATATCAAAATCGGACTAAGACAAAAAAGTTCAGGAACCGAAAACAACAGGTTGTGAATCTTTGCTACATTCTTAATGGTGAGTATTGATTTGATTCGTTATGTAGATTAAACTGTCGTGCAAACTTGGGGATACAGTAAATAATAAAGAGGTAATGCTGACTTATCATTCCTTGTTCGACTTTTAATTATAAAATAACTATTTAATTCCACATACAACATTTTCTTTCTTATTTCAATTGTTTCGAATCCATAATATATATTAAAATTAACATTTTGTTATGCATTTCTGTGTGAAAGAAGTGAATAGTTTTGGGTTAATTGACCTGTCGTTGCAAAATGTTCATGATATTGACCTCCAAACTTTATTTTGGTGGAAGCTGTGTCTACTTTAATGTAAAAAAATGTGTAAAAACAGGTTGAGGCAAACCAGTTTTTTATGTTCTCTATCGATTTGTGATTAAGCCACTTACTTCACGGTCTTTGTGTTAAAATAAAACTAGAAGCCAACACAATGTGGACTACGTCTCTTATGTATCATTTTTCAAAAATGTTGACATTTTGAAGCTCGATTTTGAGTGTTTTTTGAATTTTACTTCTAGCATTAATACGCGAATCTGAGTAATCTGATATATATTTTGTGTATGTAGTATGCACAGTATCAGAGTAATACTCATCAATTTTTAGATCTGTCAACTGAATGATATGGGTACCCGCGATCAGTATGGCTTTTTATGTTTCGAATAATATAAAATCTTCTTCGTGAAAATCCATCTACTAGAACTGCGGGGACTGGCCTCCCAAAAACACGAAATTTGGCATAAAATGTTTTTGAAAATATCGCGGATGACCTGATACGGTGTTTTAATCTTTTTCGAAAACAGAACTTTTAAAAATTCAGCCGAAAGAGAGATGTACCCAATTTATCTCAAAAATAGTGTGAGCTGGGTCATCCATGGTTCTTAATGGACCGCATTGAAATAGGTATAGTCGATGTTGTTGTTGTAGCAGCTTGTACTGCTGTGTATTTTTCTATTTTTTTTCCCCTTGTTCTGCCACTAACTCCAAGTTCAGGAAGGCTGCGACCTGTATTGGTTGAGTCCAGAGAGAAGATGGGGTTAGGTGAGTGGGTTTGGCTGGGCAGTTGAACAGACGTAGCGTGTCATGTGGTCCGTTACCACATGCCGGGCAGACATGGTCGACCTCTCCATCAATTCGTGCCCAATATGAATTGAGGCGGCTACACCATCCAGATCTTAGTTGTGCCAAGATAACTCTAGTTTGTCGAGGTAGCTGCTGTTCTTCTGCACACGATATTCTACGATTCAATACTGCTTGATAGGCATGTTGATCTAGAGGCTCCCTTTTGTATCTCTTGACCTCTCTCTCCAGATCATGGAGATCCTTCCTGACATGCCTGGGTGGTGGGTGCCTATCCATTAGGTAGCGGTTTGGATGGCTGCTCCTATAACACCCAAGCAGGTATTGCATCGACAACATCTTGCTGTGTTGACGCACAGGAAGGATCTTCGTCTCCTCATGTAAGTGGTCTATTGGAGTCATGAGGAGACATCCTGTTGCAGTCCTCAGGGCGGCATTCTGGCAGGATTGAAGACTTTTCCACTACGTTAGCGGACCACACTGGCGCCGCATAATTTGCCACAGAAAGGCCTATTGCTGTATAAGTCGTTAACAAGGTTTCCTTGTCAGCTCCCCAAGTGCTGCCGGCTAGCGACTTGAGAACTTTGTTTCTGCTCCTGACTTTATCGCAAATAGCTGTGGCATGCGCGGACGACTTGTATAGACTATCGAATGTGACCCCTAAAACCTTGGGGTAATTAGTGGTCGGAATTGTGGACCCCTCGATATGCACATCCAAAGATAGCCGCATCTCCGCTGTCCATGTGGTAAACAGTATGACCGTTGACTTAGTAGTGGACATTTTCATTTTTATATTCCGCGACCGGAAAAAGTTTGCGATATCCACGAGATAGTGGTTCAGCCTCTCGCAAATGCCATTAATTTTAGGTCCTGACGCCATAATCGTGCAATCATCCCCATATGTTACGATTTTTATGCCGTCCGGTGGGCATGGAATCCCAGAGAGGTAGAGGTTAAACAGTTCCGGATGTGGACTGGCGTCCACACATATAGTTCACAATCCAACGTTTCAAACTTGGCTGGAGGCGCAATACTCTTCTCTTCGCCCGGTCACTCTCGGGGTGCTCTATAAACTGCCGGTTGAAATAACACGCGCACCTCTTCGGATCTGCGCCGTTAAATGAGACAGAAGTCCGATCCTCCTTAATTCCAGGGTTCGAGAGCGACTTAACCGTTGCCCACAATTTACTCACTCCGGTACTGATGTTGCCACACTTCAGATGTTCTAGCCACTTTTTCCGCTTATGCTCGCTGACTAACCTGTTCACCTCCAACATCAGTTCTCTGACTCTGGGGTTAGTAGGGTTACTACGACGAAGCTCATTACGCTCATTCGCTAGTCCCGCTGCCTCTGCTGGGAAGTTTTGTCTTAGTTCGGGTATACAACTCCCAGGTATATAGCGAGCGGCTACAGCAGTGATGATGTCCCGGAAATTCCTTTCTGCTACTCGAGCATCAGAAGGGGTGGGCAGTTCTCTGAAGCGACGACGAGGGTTGTTCTCTCGACGTCCTCGAACAGCTTGGCGTGACTGACGGTATCAAAAGCCTTTGACAGTCATGGTGGCCTAGCGCTAACATAACTGTCCTGTTACACGGCCTGTTCTGGTTGAGTCCTTCTGCTATGTATGTGGAAATGGCGTGTTGTTGATGATCAGCAATTGAGTAGCATTCACGAATGCTAGGGAGTAGTAAAGCCTCAAGTGTCTTGGCTAGTGGCGACATAAGTGAGATCGGCCTGTATGACTCACATTTGCTGGAATCCTTGCCCGGCTTCAGGAGCGGGTCCCCCTTCCCATTTTCCAGGCATCGGGAACTACTAGGGTGGCTAACGACAAGTTGAGGACTTTCGTAAGATATTCTACTCCAGGCTCATCAAGCTGCTTCAACATCACCATGGAGATTCCATCTGAACCAAGCGCTTTGGATGATTTCGCGTTCCTGATGACACTTGCAACATCCTCCAACGTAAATTGTGGTGGTTCCTCCTCCACTTAAAGAGAGCGCATACGGCGCAATACTCTTCTCTTCGCCCGGTCACTCTCGGGGTGCTCTATAAACTGCCGGTTCAAATAACACGCGCACCTCTTCGGATCTGTCACCTCAGCGCCGTTAAACGTGACAGAAGTCCGATCCTCCTTCTTTCTAGGGTTCGAGAGCGACTTAACCGTTTCCCACAATTTACTCACTCCGGTACTGATGTTGCCACACTTCAGATGTTCTAGCCACTTTTTCCGCTTATGCTCGCCGACTAACCTGTTCACCTCCAACGTCAGTTCTCTGACTCTGGGGTTAGTAGGGTTAGTACGACGAAGCTCATCACGCTCATTCGCTAGTCCCGCTGCCTCTGCTGGGAAGTTTTGTCTTAGTTCGGGTATACGACTCGCAGGTATATAGCGATCGGCTGCAGCAGTGATGATGTCACGGAAATTCCTTTCTGCTACACGAGCATCAGAAGGGGTGGGCAGTTCTCTGAAGCGACGATTGGTGAAATTTCTGAACTCTTGTCTCCGGGTATGTCCTCATTCACCGTGAAAAACGTTGAGCTATCAATTTGCTCGGCCAGCGCCATTACCTAGGACGGAATGCCATAACTCATGATGTGCATTGAAATCCCCTAGCACCAGACGGTTATTGCCTTCCAAATGATGATTAATATCAGGCAAATAACGCGGGGCACAGTTATTTAACGGCGGAATGTAAACGTTAAGCAACCCTACCTCGGCGGTACCACAGTTGACCGCTACCCCCGTACATTCCATGTTTGGGTCACTAGAGTCTAGCTCAAGTGATATAGGTCTGTACTGGACAGAATGGTGCAATACGAATGCTAATCCTCCACCTCTTGTACGAACCTTTCTAATCACGTTGTATCCGTCACAACTCTGAAGACTGCAGGTGTTGTTCAGCTTCGTTTCCTGGATCGCAGCGACCATAATACTTCTTCGACTCATAAAATCCACTATCTCATTGATTTTCCCTCGAAGTCCATCGCAGTTGAATTGGAGAAAGGATACGTTATCGGGAGTTGCGACAGCAATGTGCGGTCTTAGCGGCTGCGGCGCATGCTGCTGCGAGATTGCGGAGGAGTCACGTAAACCAAACACGACGACGATAATGACGTGGACCATGGTGATGACGACGACTCGCTGGGGACTGCATTGGCGCAGCATGAAGCAACGTAGTCCCTTTCGCTATACTCCTGTATCCGGCTAAGGCCGGAACAACTCCTGAAATGTACCCATTCTCTGCATCCGTTGCATCTCACCGAGATAGATCTGTGGTGGATGCTGTTGTGACAAACTGAGTAGAAGCATTGTTCGTGGTTTGTCTCAATACCGGCACGGACCAAAGAATCCGGAGCAAACATTCCGGGTAATGAAGCTCCCAAGTTGAAAAAATACACATTGTACTTGCTGGGTTGACAGCCCTTGGTCGGAAGTTGATTCCTCCGAGTCAATCCGGTACATAGAACCGGCCGTCGTGGGATTGGATCGATGTAGTTTTGTAGGGTGCACACGGAAATCGGATGCGCGTTAATGGCATATAGAATTTTCGGAAATTATTCGCGTTTTACGAGTTTTTGGGTACTTCAATGCAACGTATAGTACATCTTAGTCGTCAAATGAAATTTCGCAAAATATGCATGGATTGGAAGATCTGTAAACCCCTACAATGGTTAAAGCGTAAATAATTTCGGTGGCAGAAAATTTGTTAAAATTAAATTAAATTAAAAAAGAACATTTTGTAGTCATTTATACAAACTATTATTAAATAGAACATTGCTGTGACCATCCTGTTGAAGTTTTTCCTATTTGGATTTATTTGACTATTGTCACTGCTGATATCTCATTGTTACGGAAGCCGCTGTTTTTAAAACAATTGTTTTTGTTGGTTGCTGCTTCAGTTTTGTTTACATTCCTGGGAATCCACAGGTTTTTCAGTTGCTGTCAGTATTTGGTATTGTAGAGCTGTAAACTTGCAATTGTTGACAATGGCACCCAAGAAGAAGGTGCATTAATGTCCTAAGTGTGCACTTATGGTAACAGTGAACAGTATTGGATGTACTTCCTGTGATGATTTTTATCACATAGCTTGTTTGAAAATCACGAAGGAGCAACATTCGTTTTTATATAAGAATAAAAATTTTTCATACAAGTGCGCGAAATGCATTAATGTCAAAAATTTATCAACAGCTTCTTTTAATGAGTCCCTCGTAGAGGAGGTGGTAGTTCCTGAAGGAGTTAAGTCGGCCGTTTTGCCTGATATGCAATCGGAGCTAAGATTATGCTGCACGAAATTTAATTCAACACTCAAAAAGCAGCAAGAAATGTTTAAAGTGCAAATTCAAAATCAAGTCAAGGAATTTGAAACAAAGATGTGGAAATTTATTGAAGCTTTTCGTGCTGAGTATACAGTTAAAATTGAAAAGCTTGAGGATGACCTTAGGAATTGCTATGATGTGGTTAAACATATGGATGCGAACAGAGTCAGTGAGATGCGGGAACTGCAGATTAAATTCGATATTATGCGGAGAAGGCTTAACAGAGCTGATATTGTGATTAATGGTTTACCTAATGGATTGCGTGATTTGAGGCAACCAATTGTTAATATAGAGCGAAATTGGGGGTTGAACAAAGTCCAGTTGACATTCAGAATTGTTGCTACTTTCTCAAAGGCAAATCTGTACTGGTGAAATTCAACTCAATATATGTGCGAGATCTAATTATGGCAAAATATCATCGTTCGGATGGTTTGCGGCTTTATGATGGTACTGGTAGTGATGTGAATAGTCCAGTTTTTCTTAATGATCACCTAAATGCTGCTTCATCAAGGCTTATCTTTATCTGCCGAAAACTTAAGAAGTGTAACAAAATTATTAGATTCAGGCTTATTAGTGCAGACCAGCCTAAAGTTGAAGTTGAATTTTCTGGGGGAGCGTCTGATCTTCTTGATATCGATCGTTGTTTGCAGCTTCTTGATGAATGTGGAGTAGTTTTATCTCCTAATAATGTTTTGGGTAGATAGTATTCAGGGGTTTATTTTAATAATTTTTCTGCTTAGATGTTATATATATTTATTTTCCAATGAGCAATTGGCCAACCATTGTTAATGATAACAACTTTTTGTCTTCACAATTACGCAATTACAAGGAAAATTTAAATGTTGGGCATTTCAACTGCCAAAGTTTCTGTGTTAATCACACATCGTCACAAATTAATGAAGTTAGAGATATTTTAGATGGAAGTTTTTTAGATGTTGTAGGGGTAAGTGAAACGTGGCTCAAACCATTTATATCGTTGAATGTGGCTGATATTCCTGGATATATTTGCCATAGGAGTGATCGCCCCGAAGGTAGAGGTGGGGGTGTGGCAATATATTTATGAAATTTGAATTAAGGAAATCTGTTATAGTTAGAAATAGCTGTAGTAATTTAAGTCTCTCAGTAGTCCACAATTCTTTGCCAACACATTATGATATTGCGCATGATTCGACATCGCCCATTGATTATTTTCTGTTATCGTGTCCTGATCTTGTACAGTTTTCTAGTCAATTTCAGTGTCCAGGTATTTCTCATCTCTCGTTTATTTTTATGTCCCTAAGTGTCATTAATACGTCGCCGTCGCAATTTTATGAGTTCACTAATTATAGTGTCTTAGATCCAGAAACATTGCGCAACTCATTTTCGACGTTTGACTTCGCTGGTATGTATGCTTCTAATGATGTTGATTTCCAATTGTCTATTTTGTATAGCAGATTTAATCAAGTTCTTAGTTTGTGTCATGTGCGTAGATGTCGAAGCGTATTCTACCGTAAAGATGGCTGGTTTAATTCGCCGAATATAAAATATTTCCTATCATTGCGTGACTGTGCTACATAGATAATGCTTCACCTGAGAATTGGAGGACTTTCTGTAGGCATAGGAACAAAGCCAAGAAAGTCATACGTCAAGCTAAGACTTTAGCCCATAGTAATATGTTTAAAGGAAAAACTGGTAAAGATTTGTGGGCAGTATTAAATGGTTATGGTTTGGGGAAAACCAACGAGGTTGTTGATGAAAATGTGGATGCTCCTTATAATATGTTTTCAAATGCACAAGTGTCATCCTCTGAAGGTTTTACTGGATTTTTGGACGGAAACTTTGGTTTTCGCTCAGTTTCTTATGAAGAGGTGGTTGATGCATTCTCAGGTATAAAGTACAAGGCTGTGGGCTCTGATGGTTTTACTCTGAAATTTCTTCGTCTTGTTTTTCCGTATGTTGCTATTCATGTCATGCATTTAGTTAATACTATATTTGTGACATCGTCCTACCCGTCGTTGTGGAAAATTGGAAAAGTGATACCAATACGCAAAAATGGTGCGTCAGGTGGATTTAGGCCTATTTCAATAATGCCTATATTATCAAAGATTCTAGAGCGCTTAATTAAGCTCCAAATAATGGAGTTGGTTTCTTCCAATGGATTGCTCCATGATTGTCAAATGGGTTTTCGTAGGAATCGTAGCACTACTTCGCTGTTGGCAGGGTTAACTGATTCTATTAGAACCGAAGTTAGTGATCGTGCCTTGATATTGAAAAAGCATTTGATCGTCTGTGCCTTGATATTGAAAAAGCATTTGATCGTCTGGATCATAATTTACTTGTTAGGAAACTAAATTCTACATATGGTTTTTCGGGTAATGCTTCTAGGCTAATGTCTTCGTATTTATCTTCAAGATTTCAATATGTTTCGTCTAATGGATGTAGCTCTAGTTTATTACCAGTTTTGAGTAGTGTTTACTCTATACACGAATGATCTTTTTAATATGCTTTCCTCGGCTAATTGTAAGCCTTATGTGTTTGCTGACGACATCCAAATATTGTTTAAAAGTAGTTATGAGTTTCCTGAAGTATTACAAGCAGTTATTGATCATTCGACTTCAGTATTGAATCAGTGGATGGGTATCAATAAATTAGCTATTAGTTCAACTAAAACTATAGCCATTAAATTTGGGACAAGTTCAGCTATGCCTGTGTATGTTCGTATAAATAATGTTGATATTAAGGTTGTTGATCATGTTAAGTGTTTAGGTATTTGGCTTGACAAAGACCTGAATTTTGATATGCAAATTAATTCTGTCGTATCGAAAGTAAATTTTCTCTTAAGGAAGTTGTACAACGTTGAACTTTCCTTATCTTTGCAAATTAGGCGGCAATTGGCGCATGCATTAGTTATGCCAATTGTTTTATATTGTATTGAAGTTTACTCGGGAACATTGGTTGGAATTTGTAGAAAGGTTCATTTAGTCTTTAATCGTCTTATTCGTTTTGTTTATACACTAAAGGTTCGGGATCATGTGTCGTCATATGTTTCTGATTTTATTGGATGTTCATTTCAAGATTTCGTTGTCGGACGTTGTATTTTGCATTTTTATAAAGTAAATATATGCCGTGTTCCTATTTTCTTAATGGAACAATTTACTTTTTCAAAATCAACTAGAAACCCTCAGCTTATAGTTCCAAAACTAAAATCAATTTTAGAGCGATCTTTTTATGTTCGAGTAGCTAGGAAATTTAATACGTTACCACTTCATTTAAGAAGCTTTCATCTCTCACCTAGTGCTTACCGACATAGACTTTATACCTTTTTACGTACTAATGATTCATGGTAAAAGTTGTTTTTAAATTCCTTTGTGATTGTGTAATTGTGATTCTACCTTGTGATTTTAATTGAGTAGACCCCATCCTATATAATTACATTTTGTAAGATACCCTCTATTTATTTTTACCATAATTTTATATTCGAGGATTTTCGCGTTATTGTTTATTATAAGTGTAATTTTGAGATTTGTAGACTGGTAATTTCTTAAATGAGGTCTGCGGACTTTGAAATTAATGTGAAAAAATAAATTAAATTAAATGAATTGGAAGATAAACTTCAGTACTTCCTGGAAACCGCATTTTTTGAATTACGCGATTTAGACACAATTTAAAATGTATATTTCATAATATAGTTTTATTTTAAGATTTATTTCTACTTATAGAATCCCCAGATTTATCGGAAGGGTCTTGCTATAATCCGCTAGGTGTATACTTATATACAAAAAGTGATTATTTTTATATATGTAAACTTTTCGGCGAAATTCGGGTAAAATAGAAGAATAACCCCAACTTTTTTTTTCTGAAATTTCTTGTACAAAAATAAAAAAATAAATAGGATGAGATTATTTCTTCGAACCAAAATCCAAATATTTTTCCTCAATATCTTGTTTTTATACCCTTCACCACACTGTGGTACAGGGTATTATGTCTTTGTGCATATGTTTGTAACAGGCAAAAAGAAACGAGATAGACCCATGGTTCCTTTTGAGAATATGCATAGAATCACTTTCTGAGTCGATTTATGCATGTCCGTCCCTCCGTCTGTTGATGTTAAATTGTAAACAAAGTACAGGTCGCATTTATAATCCGATTTGGCTGAAATTTGGCACAGCTCATTTATTTGGCCCAAGGACTAACCCTATTGAAATTGGGAAAAATCGGTTCAGATTTAGATATAGCTCCCATATATATTTTTGTCCGATTTACGGACTTTAGTCCCTTAAAATCATTCGATTTGCACGAATTTCGGTATAGCGTACTGAATTAAGTATAAAATGATGTGTGCCAAGTTTTGAGAAAATCGGTTCAGATTTAGAAATAGCTCCCATATATAGTTTCGTCCGATTTAAGGTAAATGTGGCACCAAAGTCCCACTATATCTTTCGATTTGCATGAAATTTGGCACAGAGTACTGAATTAGGTCCAGAATGATGTGTGCCAAGTTTCGAGAAAATCGGTTCAGATTTAGATATAGCTCCCATATATAGTTTCGTCCGATTTAAGGTAAATGGAGCACCAAAGTCTCTGAAAATCTTTCGATTTGCACGAATTTTGGCATAGCGTACTAAATTAAGCCTAGAATGATGTGTGCAAGTTTCGAGAAAATCGGTTCAGATTTAGATATAGCTCCCATATATAGTTTCGTCCGATTTAAGGTAAATGTGGCACCAAAGTCCCTATATATCATTCGATTTGCATGAAATTTGGCACAGAGTACTGAATTAGGTCCAGAATGATGTGTGCCAAGCTTCGAGAAAATCGGTTCAGCTTTAGATATAGCTCCCATATATAGTTTCGTCCGATTTAAGGTAAATGGTGCACCAAAGTCCCTCTATATCTTTCGATTTGCATAAAATTTGGCACAGAGTACTGAATGAGGTCCAGAATGATGTGTGCTAAGTTTCGAAAAAATCGGTTCAGATTTAGATATAGCTCCCATATATAGTTTCGTCCGATTTAAGGTAAATGGGGCATCAAAGTCCCTCTATATCTTTCGATTTGCATGAAATTTGGCACAGAGTACTGAATTAGGTCCAGAATGATGTTTGCCAAGTTTCGAGAAAATCGGTTCAGATTTAGATATAGCTCCCATATATATTTTCGTCCGATTTAATGTAAACGGTGTCGTCCGATTTTACACAAAATTGACACAAACTTTTCACAACGTACTGGAGTTAGAATAACCTAGAAGTTGGTTTTAAATGCTTCACCACTGAGAGTCCAATAGGCACAACAATTTGTTCTACGTACTGAAGTTACTATAACATAACGTGTGGCAAGTTTAGTTCAAATCGGATTAGATTTTGATATAGCTTATATATATACGCTTATAATTGATTTTCATAATTTTGTCCCTGGTCCTTTAAAAATTCGACGTCTTTTAGGTTTCATTTTTTGGATATACCGAAAGTGGTGAAGGGTATCATATAGTCGGCCCCGTCCGACTTTACTGCTTTCCTTACTGGTTTTGTCGTTTGTGTTTTCAATAATCGATTTATTAGCGTAGCCTCCATATACCAGTAGGATATTTTGGACTTTTTATGCAACTTTTTCAACCAAATTGCATTAATTAAGTATTTTGTAATCTTATTGGGTATGAAATACATAAAACGATATTATGCTATTTTTATAAAATACTGATAAGAAATTAAATATATCAAACGTATTTAGTTTGATTATTTCTTATGTTAAAACCGCATTTGGGGTTCATTTTACGAAGTTTTCAAAATCTGATTTCACTTTTGTAAACGTGTTCAAAAATTATTGGATAAAGGGGACCTCCCCCATTCTCGGTTTGGTTGTTGTTTATTTGTTGTTGTAGCAGTTTATATGAATATATTTTTCCTGTTTAAATTCAATATGGTTCTGTCTCCAAATTAAGAAATGCAGCTACTTGCACTGGCTGCGACCACAGATCTTCAGGAGTCAGATGGGTAGATTTTGCTGGGCAATTGAATAAGTGCAGTGTGGTATAAGGTCCCGTACCACATGCTGGGCAGACATTCTGCACCTGGATATCAATCCGTGCCTAATACGAATTGAGACGGCTGCACCATCCTGAACGTAATTGGGCCAAAACTACTCCGGTTTGTCTGGGCAGCTGACGTGCTTCAGCTGGGTGGGGGTGAACTCAACGCTGCGGCTACTCCATCAGTATGAATGCTATTCAGACCTGTTCGATAGGCAACTTGATCTAGAGGCTCCCTTTTGTAACGTTGAACCTCTATCTAGATCATGCAGACCCTTCCTGACACGCCTGGGTGGGGGAGTCTTATCCACCATATGATGGTTGAAATGATTGTCCCTAAAGCACCCGAGCATGTTATGTTACACACGATTATAGTATAAAAATATTAAATATACCCTCCTTCCAATTTCATATTCTCATCTATCAGAATAAATGTTCCTTTCCGGGCTAAAGTCCACTAGTAGATTTTCATCGCATATTGTTATGTACCTGAACCTTTAAAATCAAAAATAATTATACGTTTCAATGATTAGAAGATAACAATAAACCAGTCTTTGAAGTATATACTGTAGCTGGTTTTCCATTCCGTCTCAAATGCATACATGATGCGGATTATGGCGCGAAAAAAATGACGGGTTGTCAGTTAACGTCGTTACGGAACGCCACAACTCATGGTATAGATTGAAATTATCCCGCATCCGATGGTTATTGCCTTCAAGAGTAAAACTAATATAAAGCAATTAACGCGGTTCAATGCACCTATACCTGTAGTCTTTCCTGCCTTAACACATTTATGTATAAACTTGTTAGAACAGCGTTAACTTTGTATTAGTATTGCAAATACAGAGCAAAGCATTTAACATCGTTCTATAATTTTAATTTTATTTTCCATTTCACTAAGGGTATTGCTTAAACCTAAACTTACCTGGATCTACAACAACTACGACTCCTACTATCAATTGGTGTTCCTCTAAGACTGTATTTGTGACCAGTGGCACCAGGTCGAGAGCTTCGGATTCGTTTCCATCCAACTCAACGACAACGACAAGTAAATTTGTCCAAGTGAATACCGCGCTGGGATATTATGTAAACAAAACGCATAAGAATATTATACAACAGTGTGGATATTTATAGCATACCATTCGGCAATCCTTTTGTGGCACCTCAAAACCGAATTTTCTATGTCAATTGGATGATAATTCATGCCGCGTAAAGCAATTACCTCATCAAGAGCACCAACGACATACACCGCGTCGTGCTGTTCCTGGTCTCCCTGCTCGCTTAGTGTTACTGAATTGCCAGAAGTATGAATAATGTTAGCATGGGAATGGTTCAATGAGTTAATGGAGTCATTATCACTGTCTCGACTTGCAATACTGGGAGTTGTTTCATCTAATACAGAAACGGATTGCGAACATTCTGTACGTCTTAAGAACCCCAAATACCCAGTTCTCGCATAAACTTCAGTAGTTGCACCGGTGACGAGTTTAGCATTGAAGTGGTCATTGTAGTCGGTTTCATCTCCATAAATTGTGTAATATCCATTTGCATTGTGGGAAGATTGCACCTATAAATTGTTTTATGATAACGAGAATTTTTTAATTTCTAGAACTGTATTCATACCCATATTTCTCCTAAATGTGAATCTCCACAATGACCCTTAGTTTCGGGATTTGCAATTATAACTTTAACACCTGGTAAAAGTTTCCCCGATTCTATTAGGCATAGTGAGTTGGGAGCACCTCGCTCAACAAGTGCAACTCTGTTGTTTCGAAGAGCCCTCAAATCCACATAAACTTGAGCGCTTTCCGCTGAACTCGCGCCTTGGACACAAATGGCAGGGTTAACTCTACATCCAAACGATGTCGAAACACACCTAGTATTCAAACCAAGAGCCTGGAATAATTTGCAGAATTGTTGAGTTAATTGAACTCTGGGTCTTTCTTCGGCAACAACCACGCATGTGCGCACACATCTTAGATCAATATTTCTTTGCTTTAATAAGGGAATTGAATTGCTTAAGGCTTTGGTACACAGTTCAATAACGCCATATGAACAAAATGTATCCCTGACTCTGTGCTGCGATAAGGTGGATAACCATAAACTTGGATTGGCCTCAACTTCGTATGGAGCGATTAAAATTGAGTGATGACCGCTATAAACTCCAATAAGCGTCCACATTGCAAATCCCAGTCCACAGTATGGATCTAAACATAAAGCCACATGTCTAGATGGATACAATTCACAAGCAAGCTTTAAACTGGCACAAATGCTTGAAAGGGAACTAAAGAAAAAGGGTTATGTTATGAAAAAAATATGTACTACCCATTTCAAACATTACCGATGATTTATGTTTACACCACTTAGTCTGCCGCATGTTGAGACGCTGAAGTCCAGATATGCTGTCGAATCTAATTGTGCATTGTAAATACTTGAAATTTTTCTCTTGGGATTTTCATCAATATCCAATATTGTTGGCCATGTCTTTGGATCTATAGAAGCAGCTGCCTCCCTGGATTTCAACAGTTTTATTATCGACTGGATAG
Source organism: Musca vetustissima (assembly GCF_032173495.1). Classification (NCBI taxonomy): domain Eukaryota; kingdom Metazoa; phylum Arthropoda; class Insecta; order Diptera; family Muscidae; genus Musca; species Musca vetustissima. Next base: position 119,906 of record NW_026873128.1, on the reverse strand, counting down.
ACAATACAATGACACTCTTAGATACGTCAACAATCATACGCACAGTAGGCAGTGTCGTAATTAAATTTTGTGGATGTGGTGGTCGAATGGTAATTGGTATAGCTCCTAAATAAAGGCAACCGTAAAATGCACATAATAAATCCAATCCGGGAGGAAATATTAATGCTGAAATAAAAAAATGTTGTTAAAAATTATTTACCTTACTTGGTTTTCCAAGGTAAACTTACCAACGTGATCATTGGGCTCGATTTTTCCTTTTTCCTGCAATAAAGCGGCAATTTTTTCAGCGCGCTTATGTAATTCTGAGCACGTTAGAGTTTTCGCAATAGATCCTGCAACATAAAAATGTAACATTTTAATTATTCTACATTTCAGTACATATTATAGGTTTTTGTATATAATTTATTTATTTTTTGTTACAATGTATAGTAACTCAAATTTTTTTGTGCTTCAAATGCTTTCAGCTGTCTGTTAAAGTAAAAAGGTTTAATGAAATAAATCTTAAGAAAAATCTGCGAAAATTTGCAAAATGTATTTTGAAGTATATCAGCATTTCTAGATATTTTCTTTGGAACTTTTAAGAATTCATCACATTGTAGTTATTTTTGGTAATATTTTGGGCTAAAAATGACATATAATCTTTTTAAACAATTGTTAATTATGGAAAACCCTCAGAATATGTCCATCCAATTGATTGCCTGAAATGAACCTTGACATAAGCAATTGGGTGGTATGAAATAAGTCCACAAACACAAAACAAAAACATCTATAATTGGGGACTTATTTCATTATTTGGGGACTTATTTCATTTTAAAATTAAATACTAACGATCTAATAACCATTAACATAGGCAATAATAGTACGTTTACATTTAACCGGATTTTGTTAACCCAGTGGGTTTCAATTTTCGATTCCTTTGCTTCAAATAAATCCTCAAATAAATCCTGATTCAAATAAATCCTGATTCAAATAAATCCTCATAATGTAGGTTAACCCGGCAAAAAGTTCTAATGTATATGTCGTTTAAGCCTACCTTTGTTAACAGAATTAGAAAGGAGGTATTAGATATAACAATATGTTCAGCAAACTTAATAGATGAGGTCCAGGAATGGAGAGTCTCAAAAGAGTACTCCTTTTCTGACCACAAATATATTATGTTCAAAATCCAACGGCTTCCACCGAAACCCATAGTCAAGGAGAGTTTAGGGCAACCGAATTATGAGTGCCTAGACACGAATGACATAGACAGGAACGACAACCAATTAAAGGAAGTAATTATAAAGGTTTTCGAAGAAAATTGTCCTGGATGACAGGGGAAAGAGGCCCGAAGGCTTTACAACAGAGCACACCGAAAAAATTCTACAGTTTTCTGGGACAACTTGTAGAGGCGCATGTAGATTTTGAGAATTTATAAATTTATTATGGCACCCTCATTGCTATATTGATTTGTTTTTTTTTTTACTTCTCTCTTCTTTACTGCTCCATCTATACATTATAATGCTGTAATACTATAATGGACCAGAGAGATCTTAGTTAATATACCGCTAATCGTGATCTAACGTTGATCCCATTTAGCCAGCCTGGATCCGACGCCCCTTGTAGGTCAGAGGAAGCGCGTCGGGTTCCGAACCGGAAGACCCGGGTTCGAATCATAGCGAGGACAACATTTTTTCTGATTTTTTTTTTGTTTTGTTAGATTTGATTTTTTTACGTTTTTAAATTTTTTTAAATATTTTATTATGAACATATCACCAAATTTACTATAATATGATCTTTTCCCTATCTTTTGAGTGCTGGTGTGTGCAACAACCAAACAGCATATATGCTACGTAATTGTGGTGAAAGCTTTCTTTCATTTGCGTATGTGTTTAGTTTACGATATGGCTTTATACGTATTTAAACATTAGAATTGAGTGTTTTGTACATGTATTTGTACTAGAAAGTAGCCATATTGGATTTTTATTTATTTGAGGAGTATTGGTAATTCAGCCGTATTTATATGGATTTAGCCGAGGTTACAAAAGGGTGTAACCGGGAAGACATTTTGAGCATTTGGTTCTGATTGTGAAGCGGTGTATACTTTCATTGGCAAAAATTTTTAAGTTTGTTACATAACCTGCCAAAATTATAAGAAAAAAAGAAAAATTCTAGATCTTGTTTTTTTAAAGTATTTCCGAATACAAAATTTTAATTTCTGGCGTGGACTACTTTTACGCCTTATCAATTTCTGATTTTTTTTAAAAAGTTTCCATGGAATTCATCAGACCCATAAATTTGCGTTAGCCAAATTTAGTTTTGGAAACAATTTTGGCTATTATCTTTTGCCTTCCTTGGAGCCCTAGTGTTTTCCTGCAGTATTGCATATATTGTATGTGATTTCTATTGATATTTGCATTCCCCTTGGTTCTGGTTTTCTGATGCCCTTCATGCCCATAAGCCGTAACACCACACCTTTACCAACATCATCGGCAGCATATTTTAGTTGGTTCGAGTAGTAGAGATCTGTCGGTTGTGTGTTGAAAAAAAGGAAAAAAATTGATAAAAAATCAGATTCTGCAGAATAAAGAAATCAGTTAAAATCCAGTGTCTCCAGAAAATCAGCTAAAAAAATTATTATTAGAAATTAATTATTTGTTCAGTAAATATGTGATTTTTTATGCCAATTATTGCTGAACTTTAAGAAAAAAAAAACAAATTAACATAAAAGAAATCAGTCGGAAACATTCGAAATTGAAACATGAGCAACATCAATTTGTGTGAAAACAGAACTGAAGGTATTTAAAAAAAAACAGAGAGAGAAAACCTCTGAAAACAAATCAATGATTTGAGAGAAGATAAAAATCGGAGTATAAAAAAAGAGGAAAAAAAATATTAAAAAGAAGAAATATATATAATTATTAAAAAAAAAAATCATATAAACAAAATTTATAACCAAGAAATTATTATGAAGAATATCATCAAAGTAAGTCCAAATCTCTTATACTATTAGCAAGCAACCACCAACCAGTTGATAGCTTGGAACTAAGAAGTAAGCGGATTAACCGTTATCGCTCTTAGAATCCACATATCAATTGTAAACAAAAATAAATATTCTGTAAATTATTCCTTTTAAACAAAAAATTTATTCTTTTTTGTCGTTTCATGTTTAAAAGAATTTATATTGCTTTTAATTTAAAGGTTATTGATGTTGGTGTTTGTTTGCCTTTGTTTCCTCTGTTAGATTATACGGATGTTGGTTTTGTTTATGTTAGTGCTCGTTTAACATAAAACTCGCTGTTACGATCATCTAGCGATGTTAACTCTGCTAATGAGAGTATACAGTTTGGAAAGCACTGCTTCCCCTACAAATTTAGTTAGCAATATTTTGCTTTTGTTTGAATGTTTTTTTATAAATAAATCCAACAACGTATATCTATTGAAGTATTTCTTTTTATAAATTTTGCTTTATATGATATAATTTTTTTTAAATAACTTCGATTATACATTAATGCATTTAAACCGTCAACGAATATGCAGAAGTTATTGACCGTGTGTGCGTGTGTTTGCATGAAAGCAACACTTGTATAGGTCAATGAACTGCACAGCTGATCTTCTGTTGAAGAAAAGGAAATTGAGAAAGAAAACACACAAACATACATAAAAAGATTAACCTGTTAACAAATTGATGGTGATATTTATGTTTCAATTCGAATGATGTCGATATTAAAATATGTTTTTGATATTTTTAATTAATTTTTAATAATTTTTTTAAATAATTTTTAATCAATATTATTTTCTTTTGTGTACCAATATAATTTTTTTATTGCTATTAGTTTTTTTTAAGTAGATTTTGTTGAAGAATATTCTGCATTCTACTTTTAGTTAACGATTCAGGTTATTTCAATTAGCATAATGAATTTTTTTGTTTTGGAAATAACTTTATTTACAAAAATATATTTAATAATTTGAAATTTCTTATAATTAAAAAAATTAGTTGTTAAATTAAGACGGAATTTTTCTTTAATAAATTTTTGGTTTTGTTAACCATGGTCTAAATTGAATTTCAAATTTGAATTTTAAAGGGTTCGGTTAGGTGAAGTTAGGTAATTTAAATATGGGTCTATCATATAAACTTTTACGATTCGTTGTTGGTTGGATCAATATGGTAGACAGGATGGGAGGGCTGACCATGCACCTACAGCTTTGCATGGCTTAAACAAACTATGTTGGAAACACTCTTCTTCTTCCTTCTCATGATTTCCACCTGGACTATAGGTTCCCTTCTATCCCTTTCTAGTCTTCTATCTATTTTCTTTCTTTTATCTACTTCGTATAATAAATTCATGCACGCATTATAAAATTAACTGGTAGTTGGCATAATTAATGGATGAATTTGACAAGAACCTACCCTAACGACGAGCAATAAGGCTGGTGAATTATGCGTGCCAAGTCAAACGATTCATTCCAAATCATCTTCATGTAATATAATACAATATTAACCCGTTGCACACTACAAACTTCCGCGATAATCGGAAAGAATACAATATATTGACAAGAACCGCCAACGCACCTCCTGGAAGCTGTTCTGCGAAAAGGTAGATAGTATCAACGACGTTTCAAAAATCAAGAAGTTTCTATCCAAGACCCACACCCAACCCGAAACTATGGTAGATAGGATAGAAACAATCGAAACACTAAGGTTGGAGACAATATTATATATACATCCAATAGACATCCAAATAAAATATGAATATTTAATTATGTAGGTTCCTATTTTCCACGATTTCAATAGAATGCCAATTTTATCATATGCCTTTGTAAAATCTAAGGATATTACTGATAAATTTTACAATGTGTCAAAAATGTTGATATATAAATTTAGTAGTCCATATTTTAGTTCATTAGGCATTATAGAAATCATTCTGTAGTTAATGCTATCTTCTCCAGAAATTTACCATTCAGTGTTGTTAATACCGAATTTAGTTCTATTAATGAAATTGGTTCTTCTATACTTCCGAATACCTAATAAAATGTAATCGCCAGTGGGTCTAGAATTAATTTTGTTTTGTACCGTTGGGAAGTTATTATTAGAATATTCTTTCGACCAAAAGTGTTGGCTATCGTTAATTTTTATACAATGAATTTCTCTATTGAACCGCCGTATATTTTTTCATATTTTGGATACTTGCAGATGTTTACATTTAAGGGGACCCCCCCATTCTCGGGGTCAAAAAATTTTTTGATTTAATTCGAATCTACACTAATTCAAGAATGTCCCCACAAAATTTCAAGTGAAAATCTCAAGAACTCTTGAAGATATATATATATATATATATACAGCATCAAGTGATGGCTAAAGGGCTTCTCAAACTTTAAACGCGTGTTTCTCTTTTGCGAATGGCGGGCACGATAACTCAAAAACTAATGACCCAATCGATTACAAATTTTTACACGTTTCTCTGTGAGTGTATGAACTAGGATAAAGCCAATCGGTGAAGATCTTTCTTATTTTTTAACTTGGGTTTTGGTCAAAAATCGGCGATTTTCCAAAAATATTTTTCGAAAGGTCCGCCATTTTGTAAATTTTAGAGCGAAGTCAATAATCCTAGTTCATACGAGAGCCAGACATGTACTCTTTCTAACACCGTTGGAATTTTCGGATTCCGATGTTCCAGTGAAGAGTTATCATGCCGCCATCAAAAATAAGGACTTTTCTTTAATCACAAAAAACAACAAGAAGACAACAACAAAAAATTTTTGTAAATTATTGTTCTTCCTTTTTAAATCTCCAAATATATATGTGCAAAGTTACAAACCTTAACAAGTTTTGGTATTCATTTAAAATCTTAAAAATAAAAAATCGAGAATGGGGGGTTTGGTTCCTTAAATGCATTTTATCTGCTGTAATATTCTTGTTGAATTTATTTCACATTTTATTTCGTTGCTTTTTTAATCTTTCTAGATTATTGTTCCACCAAGAAACATTCTGATGCGTAACTTTGCTAAAAAAGAGTCGATGGAGGTAATAAAGTTTGCCTTGCCTGTGCACATACATGATAATTTAATCCATAGACGCCGAGACTAGTATATACACCAGAGAATGGCATTGATCACAAATATTAGTTTGGGGGAAAATATAATGTCTATAAAATCGGAGAAATTATCAAAGTTGACCGGCATGTTAGCAGTTGTAACATCGCCCAGGAGCTAAAAATCAACCATTAACCTGTTTTAAACCATTTACACAAAGCTGGATTCAAAAAGAAGCTCAATATTTGGGTGCCACACCAATTAACAGAAAAAAATATAATGGATAGAATAAAAAAATAAAAATAATATAACTTCATTACTATTAAATTATTGCGTATATATTAAATGTATTGCATATTAAAAAAATAATCTTTATTTCTAAACAAGTCTTCTATATTTTTAATTTGTTTATTTTCCCAAGGACGAACGCTATTGAAATGGAGAACATCGGTTAAGATTTAAATATAGCTCCTATATATATTTTCATCCGATTTTATCTAAATGGTGCACCAAACACGCAATATTTGACCGATTGAGCAAAATTTTGCACAGCGTACTGAATAAGACCTACTTTAATGTCCGTAAATTTTTGTTGAAATCGGTTCAGATGTAGATATAGCTCCCATAAATCGTTTAGTTCGATTTTAAATAATTGTGCGCCAATACCCAGTCTGCCATATATAATTTCGTCTGATTTTAAGTAAATGATTCACGAAGGAACCAAACTATATCCGATAGGAACATAACGTACTGAAATTAGTATAACCTAACCTATGACAATTATCGTTGAAATCGGTTTATATTTGGATATATGTTCCGTATATATTTTCGTCCGATTTTAAGTAAATGGTGCACCAAACTCATAATGTTTGCCAGATAGACATGAAATTTTGCACAACCTACAAAATTGAGCATAGAATGACGTAATTGCGTTTTGTAGAAGTTCATATATTTCCCACCGACTGTTAAACATTTGCTTGAAATTGATTTACATAATTTTTTCCCATTGTAATAAACAAATGTCATGTTTATGGATTAATATAGGTCGGTTCCCTAGGGGAGTTGCCAATCTCCTACTAGGCGCGTCTTCCCGGGTGGCGGATGAAAAGGGGGTCTCCATGATGTGCAGAGAAAAACTGACCTAGGCCTCCTAGATCAACTTTTCTCTGTACTTCGTGTGGAAACCTTGGGGATCTTCGGATCCCCCGTGGACCAAAATGGATCGGGGTAGTGCCCTTAAATAAATTAACTACTATGGGAAAAAGAAGCAAAAAGAATAAAGTTACGGTGCAGGGAGTTAATAACCCAGTACCGGCGGCAATCGTTGGTCACACGCCACGTGTCGTCGAGATCAAGCGATTGTGATCCGGCTGTTCTAGGTGTGGATGCCTTGGCACCTACAGCTGTACCTGCTACAAGCGCACCAATTCCAAACCAAAACGTTGACGAACCGGCTACTCCTTTGGCAAACGAGCATGTAAAGACTGATGAAAATCAGTCTTTGGCTGAAAGGACTGTAGTTCTGGGAGGGGACGACCTACATGGGACTCTACGCGCTATCCGCGATAGTCTAGAGGAACAAAGCAAGGAACTCTTCGACCAGTTAGACAGACTGGTACCGGAAGAGCAATGTGGGGACACGCTTCCGGATTATTAAATCTTACCATAACTGATGATGAGCTGGACACCACGGTGATACCATGTAAGAATGCACAGGAAAAGGCAATTAAGAGTATCTCAAAGCAAAATGTCACCCATGAGGGTGATCAACGTGCGGAGGGCTCTGTCTCAAAGCCCGATTCTGCGCCTAACGACAAGAGTGAGGCAAAAGCCCTGGCTGGACCCAAAAGTGGTCGAAACAGGAAGAAGGGGAAGTCAGTAAAGGAACCATCGTCTCCTGGGGGAGCAGATGTCGCCCCACAGAATAAATCTGTGAAGCGCATCCGCTCTTCAGAAGGTCCGCAACCCTCACCCAAGAAGACGGTCCTTCTACCTCTTACGCGGCTTGCTTTGGACAACAAACTGCGGAGAAACGACCAAGTACGGAGAAGTCTTCAACCTCCTCTGGAAAGGCGACCTCCAAGGTTCGTAGTCAACGACAGCGTAAGCCGTATGATAGACCAACTAAGGTAGCCACTGAAGAAGACCTTCTTGTGGCGATCATAGACAAAGCTGATCATCAGGGCAGAATCAGTGAGAGTCATTGGTTGCTATTTGAAGGAGCCCTTCGGTCGGCTATCGTCTGTGGGACGGACCAAGGGGATCGACAGTTTGGTAGTGCCTTCATGCAGAAGGGTGCCAAAGTCATTAACTGTTTAAACAAGGAATCCAAGGATTTCCTTTTGGAAACCGTTAGTGGTTTTGGCGGGCTCTGGGAAGGAGCAAACCTTGCAGCGGTCTCCCTAGCGGAAATCCCAACAAGACGGATCCTTTCAGCCTGGGTTCCCCCACCTTCTGTGGACAAGGAGCTCCTGCTGAATATGCTGGCGCTACAAAACCCCAGCCTCACTACATCGAGCTGGACTGTGGTCAGTCTAACTCCCTGTAGCGAGGATGGTGGTATGGTGGCGAGAGTTGAGGGGAAACTGAACTTCGGTTCAGGATGGGTTCGGTTTCGACTGAACACATCCACCGAAACTCAGTAGGAGTGGGGAAGCGGCATAGGCTGCGCATAATGCAGATCAATCTGCATCATTGCAAGGCCGCAGCCGCCGAACTACTCCTGTCCCTCACGAACTCGGAAGTGGACATTGCCTTAGTTCAGGAGCCATATATTTATACTAAAGAATGCCAACTTTGACATTTTCGCCGCGTCCATGGGGCACAAGGTGAGATCATGTATAGTAGGTAAGAAGAGCTTAAATCTAATCCTTCTATCTAATTACAGCAATGGTGAGATGTGCACTGTAAGGCTGGAGCATACGACGGGGAAGGCCACCCTGCTCTCCTCAGTCTATATGCCCTTTGAGGAGATGGATCCACCAGGCACCTGTGTACGGAAAATGCTCGATGAAATGACGAGCCCCTGCAATGTTATCTTGGGATTCGACGCAAATGCTCACCATTTTCATTGGGGTAGCAAGGACACAAACAAACGAGGCTCCGTTTTCGAATTTATTTTATCCCATAATTTACGCATATGTAATAGGGGTAGTGATCCGACTTTTAAAGTTAGGGATAGAGAGGAGGTCATTGACTTAATCCTCTCAAATCTAGACGACTCTGTCATCAGAAATTGGGGGGTATCTGATAAATGTTCCTTCTCGGATCATTTAAAGATTCTCTTTGAGTACTCTTTTGACGGAGGTAGACAACAGCCTTATCGGAATCCAAGGAGAACAAACTGGAAGAAATTCACGGAGCTAACGAACTCCCAGCTGACTCTTAGCACAAACTTAGGAACAGCTGTGGAACTCAATGCGGCCGTGAAAAAATCTTACGGATGTTCTCCTTGGTTGCCATAAGGAATCCTGTCCGCTCACATACCCCGGGAAGAAATCTCGGCCAATGTGGTGGAACAAGGAACTTGGCGAGCTCAGGACCAGACGATTGTATAACAGGGCGCATAAGTCTAAACTCGACACTGATTGGAACTCCTATAGAGCTAGTTTCAATAAATACAAGAGTGAGATAAAACGCGCGAAGAAAAAGTCATGGGTAAATTTCTGTGAGTCGATAGAAGGAGTCAACGACGCTGCTAGGTTTCGAAAACTACTATCCAAGGACCCGAAGTTCATCGGTAGTATTAAGAGACTCATTTTCCAGGTTGCAAAGACATGAGTACCATCGACGGTGAACGTGATGACACTCAGCCTTTTGCCACTCCGGATCTGGATCTCATTAGCAAGGTGGTTAACAGAAATAAGATACGATGGGCGGTCAACACATTCAAGCCGTATAAATCGCCAGGACCAGTTCGTATTCTACCGGTGATGCTTCAATATGCCTCGCCAAGTATATATATGATCCTTGAGAAGATCTATACTGCGTGTTTGACTCTCTCGTATGTTCCGGATCTATGGAACGAGGTAAAGGTTACTTACATTCCCAAAGCAGGGAAACCAAGCCACTCTGCACCAAAAGACTATAGACCCATTAGCCTATCATCCTTTCGCCTCAAGACTCTCGAAAGACTGATCGTCCTGGAGATTAGGAGTCGTATAGACACCACCTCTCTTAGCAACTCACAACACGCATACATAAAGGGCAAGTCTGTGGAATCTGCACTGCACGAAGTGGTAGGCTATATTGAGGGGAACATGGAAAATTCAAATTTTACGTATTTCTTAGATATAGAGGGAGCCTTTAACAACGTTAAACTTGAATCCATAAACCACTCACTTAAAGAAGTTGGCATTCCTGATACCCTGACATATTGGATAGATAAAATGCTTAACAGCAGAGTTATAAATTCAAGTGTGGGGGATACAAAAATCAGGAAAACGGTAACTAGAGGCACACCTCAAGGAGGAGTGCTTTCGCCGTTACTATGGCTACTGGTAATTAATATTATATCGAGGGAATTGGACGGGAAAGGTATCAAAGTTGTAGCTTACGCGGACGACGTGGTGATATTGATTTTCGGAAAATTACCGTCTACAATCTCGGAGCTTATGCATAGAGCCTTACTGACGCTGTCACGCTGGGACAAGGCAAATGGTCTTGGTGTAAATCCAACGAAGACGGAACTGGTAATGTTCACTAGGAAGCGTAAGCTCGGCGTTTTTGCTCCACCAACACTGGATGGAGTGCAACTTCACCTCGGCACAATCCTGGACTGTCAATAGGGGTAGTGATCCGATTTTTAAAGTTAGGGATAGAGAGGAGGTCATTGACTTAACCCTCTCCAATCTCGACGACTCCGTCATCTACGATGGAAAAGGAACGTTGAGGAGCGGGCGAAGAGAGGAATGATTGCACTCTATGCATGCAAGAACTCCATTGGGAAACGCTGGGGGCTAAAACCATCGACTATACACTGGCTGTATAACACTGTGGTAAAGCCCATCTTGTCCTATGGTTCTCTTGTTTGGCGGAACTGTCTGAGTCTAAAGTCGACATCCAGTAAATTAGACAAGGTACAAAGAGCCGCCGGGATTTTATTTACAGGGTCCAGAAGGAGTACGCCACAAGCAGCTTTGAACTCAATGCTGTACTTCAAGCCTCTGGGCCTCAGCATTAAGTGTCAGGCTGCGCGTAGAGCCCTAAGGCTGCATGAACAAAAACTCTGGCGGAACTGTACCTTTGGGCATGGTAGTGTTCTGAATGAACCAGCTATATTGGACCAACGCGCTAAACTAAGCGACTATATATCACCAATCCTTAGATTTGACGATGTAGATGTCGTTATTCCTAGTAGAGAAGACTGGAAACGAAATAACCCTCCTCTGGACGGTCTGGCCTTCTATACAGACGGATCCAAGATGGAAGAAGGTACTGGGGCAGGCGTCTACTGTGAAAGGTTAGGCCTTGAGTTATCCTACAAGGTGGATTGCAATTGTAGTGTTTTCCAAGCTGAAATATTCGCGATCTGGAAGGCATCGGAATTGATAAAAAATTTGGATGCTGAGGTCGTTGAACCGGTGACTATCTTTGTGGATAGTCAAGCGGCTCTTAAAGCCATCAAATCTTGTTACATCAAATCCGAAGCCGTCCTCAAGTGTAGAGCAGCTCTGGAAGAACTTAACCATAGCTATCGGTTGTGTTGGGTACCAGGACATTGTGACATCTTGGGTAATGAAAGAGCGGACGAACTAGCTAGACGAGGATCTCAATCCAACGATCTAGAAACTGATGACTCAATCAAACCACCCATATGTCTTTTCTATAGGAATTTTGAGGCATTCTTTGACAAATGGCCTGTGAAATTTGGCACAACGAACCTAGGTGCAACGTGTCAAGATCCATTTGGCCGACTCTGTCTACCAAAAGAACGCACTCACTGTTGAACCTGAGCAAAGCTGAAGTTAAATTGTTGACAGGAATCATCACTGGTCACTGCAACATCAGGGCTTTTACTAGTAAATGGGATCTTGATGCAATTGATTACTGTAGACTCTGTGTTGACGAGGAGGAAACGGAGACAATTGAGCATCTCCTGTGTCATTGCCCAGCCCTGGCTTACAGGCGGCACAGACTAATAGGTGCTCATTTTCTACCGAGTCTCAGTTTCTTCTCAACAACCGAACCTGCTCTAATCTACAGCATAATTATAAACATAAAGTGACCATCGACCTTCATTCTTCGTTAAACAATTGTACACAATCATCCTGGCAACCCATTTGTTTCACAATATGAATGTAGTCTTTTGAAAGATTTATTTGCTTCTCGAAATATTGTACATAAAGTTTGGATGTTCTAAAGAATGAGCAAATTTCAAAAATTGTTGAAAATATATTTCGAATTTCTAGCAGCTGAATTTAAACTTAATTTTAAAATATATAAAGAACAATGAATGAATGAAAGAACAGAAATGAATTTTGACTTAATAATGGTCTGTACTCCATTATAATTGCCTGACATGTTAAATGCGCAGTCATATCCTTGACCTTTTAAAAATGTTGGATTCAAACTCAAACTGATTATTGTGCTTATTATGACGAAAATTCTCCTCCAGTTAATGCTTCTAATTCCACGTAGCAACGGAAATATTCTTTGACTTTTTTAAATGAATGCATCACTTTTCAATTCTTAAACAATAGACTTCTGGATGTATCCTCCCCAACTTTTTCTAAGTTTACGTCTAACGACAGTATTCAAGGATTTTTACTTCCCCTCAAGGCACTTTAACTGTTGTTCATTCAATACATCTGAAGCGTGTTTGTCCGTAACATGTTCTATATATTTTAAAACATATTTCATTATAGATATAAAGTCCTGAGGCCTCATTATCTCATTTTTGTGGAATTCCTTTTTTCGTGAGTGGTAAGCATTCAATAGCATATTTCCAATTTGTAAGATGAAGATGCCGACTTTACAAAAATCAACTTTTGCTAAATTAGAATATGCTATACCCGGAATCCGGGCCGGGTATAATTAAAATTAAAAAAAAGTCAATTCGAACACTTTTGCACGTATAAGAAAAAATGGGTTTAGTCTATTTTTTATATTGAGATTTATAAAGGTTTGCGTTTGATTTGTCAAGTAGTATTAATTCTGTTTGTGGCTTTGTGCCCTTAAGGGGACCCCCCCCATTCTCGGTGTCAAAATTTTTGTTGATATAATTCGTATTAATTTCAAGTGAAAATCTCAAGAAGTCTTGAAGATATATCCGATTTATTGTATCAACATTAAGTGACGGCTAAAGGGCTTCTCAAACTTTAAACGCGTTTTACTCTAAACATTTTTTTGTGAATGGCGGGCACGATAACTCAAAAACCAATAATCCAATCGGATCCAAATTTTGCAGCGTTTCTCTGAGAGTGTATAGCTCTCGTATGAACTAGGATAAAGCCAATCGGTGAAGATCTTCCTTATTTTTTAACATGGTTTTTGGTAAAAAATCGGCGATTTTCCAAAAAAAAATTTTCAAAGGTCCACCATTTTGTTAATTTTAGAGCGAAGTCAATAATCCTAGTTCATACGAGAGCCAGACATGTCCTCTTTCTGACACAGTTGGAATTTTCGGATTCCGATGTTCCAGTGAGGAGTTATCATGCCCGCCATCGAAAATGTGGACTTTTCTTTGCACCCAAAAAACAACAACAAAACAACAACAACAAATTTTTGTAAATTATTTTTCTTCCTTTTTAAATCTTCAAATATATATGTGCCAAGTTACAAACCTTAACAAGCATTGGTATTCATTTACCAGCCCATTTAAAATCTTAAAAATAAAAAATCGAGAATGGGGGGGGGGGGGGGGGGTTCCCTTAAAAATGATATAATATATAACGTAATATGTTTTGTAGACTTTTCTAGAAAACCAAGATTTTTAGTAGAACCTAAAACGGACTTAAACCACTTTCAAAATAAACGAATCGTATGTTTCAATTGAAAAGTGTTTCAAGCGATCTGAAATTCATATTTCTTTACTTTATGTTTAAATATCTTCGGATGAAAAATCAAATTTCGTTTATTATTTATATTCGAAAAAGTTGTACATTTTCGTGAAATTTGAAAAAATAATAATAAAAATTTAGGAGATTACATTATTATGATATAAAAATATAATTTGAATTATCCTAGTGTTTAGATCATGTAAACACTACGATAATTCAAATGATATTAAAATAACACAATTCTTATATCGATCTATACCTATTTCAATGCGATCCATTAAGAATAATGGATGTAGTAATACATGCTATTATTGATATAAATCGGGCACATCTCTCTTTTGGCAGAAGTTTTTAAAGTCTGTTATTATTGAAACGGTTTATTGAAACGGAAATAATATGCAGAAAATGCAATCAATCCTCGGTATTTTCAAAAACATTTTTTGCTAAGTTTAGTCAGAAATTCGCGATTGCGTGATTTGTGAAACTAGAAAAAATCAAAAACCACTCAAAGTCGAGCTTCAGCACAATTTAAAGGTCGATGCAAATAAATTTCCGAAAAATTATACATAAGGGATATAGTTCTCATTTGTAGGCTTCTACTTTTATTTTATCACGAAGACCGTGAAATGAGTGGCTTAGTCACATATAGAGAAAAGACAAACGTAAAAAAAACTTGGGTTGCCCCACCCTGTTTTTACCTATTTCTGTAAATTAAAACAGACAATATCATGACAAGTTTGCAACGACAGACCAATAAATCCAAAACTATTTTTTCTTACATACTTTAATAATTCCCGAGTTATAAAAGGCTTTAGCTATGTTGAAAATTTTTCAATATTACCCATTTCCAAACTATGATTACTCCCTAAACCACCGACGTAGCCATTTAATTAATTTTTTTTCACAGTAAATTTATGTTTGAAACAGGAAATATTTTTATATTGTACTAGCGGCCACCCCAAAATAAAATCCTGTATACGTTCCTACCATAAAAAATGGGATCGTTTATGGTAAGTAGCAGGGACGTACGCAATGTATGTCTGCAACAGCGATTTTTTTTCATTTTGTACTACCGGGCCCCCCCGAAATGAAATCCTGTGTACGTTGCTGGTAAGTAGTACCATCAACTACATCTAACAGGCGGCGTTATCAAACTTGAAGTCAAACCTATTCATTATGTTTGTACATATATCGGAAGCAGGGATGATTAGAATAATATATAGTAGATAAGATAATTATAGTCGAGAAGATAATTCTGACTATTTCTCAATACTCCACATTAAATTGTTATTTATTTTGTGAAGAACGGTTTTCACTAAAAGTATGCAATTTACGTCACTGTTTTGTTGTTCTTCTCTTTTTACATTTCATTCTTATTCGTACTTCTCATTTTTTAAAATTGATTTGTAATATTTAAAAACTGTCTAGTTTTCTAGTAACTTCGCCGCAAGTAACTTCGACGCTTTTGTATTGTTCGGCTAAGCAACAAAATACAGTCAAGTTCGGTTATATCGAAATAGTAGTCATATATAGTTAGACATAGCTGAAACAAATATATTCAGCTAGAAACTGATGGTTTTTTTAGCGTTTTTAACAAAGCGTAAGCTACTTCTCTTTTTAAACCTTATATGTAGTATATATTATATATTGTGCATATTGTCATTCCGTTTACAACACCTCGAAATATTCACCACAGACCCCACAAAGTTTAAATATTCTTGATCAGAATACAATTCTATGTTGATTTATGCGTGTCCACCTGTCTGTTGAAATCACGATAGAGATCGCAATATTTGAAATAGGGCCCAGAAATTTTGCCCAGACATTGCTAGTACTCCTAGGATGTTTGGTATTGCAAATGGGATATATGTCCACGTTTTGGTGTAGCCCCCAAAGAACGGTACCTCCCAAGATTCGATATTTTGGCGATTTTGGACAACAAAATTAGTTGAAATTTGGTTCTAACTGTATAAGTCATATCAGTACATAAAAATAGTAAACTTGGCCTAAGTTTCTGGGTATCCCCCCATATAACGCTTTGGAGATTTTAGACACATTTTTAACCAAATTTAGATGTATTTTGGTTTCTTATTGCCAAATCTCGTTACCCAAAATTATTAATATTGACCAAAGTTTCAGGTCGTCCCCATATTATGGTACCAATAAATATTCGGTATTTTCGTGATTTTGGGCACGTTATGTCCATGTACAGTCGAATGTAAAAGTAAAATAATAAATGCACAAGGAGCAGTGATGAATATTTTGTATTTCAATTTTAGGCCCGGCTAAACAGACAGATTTTGTACATACAGTTTATTGCGTTTATAATTATCTTTGTCTATTGCTAACATGCTATACTTAACAGAAACGTTAACATATAAAGATTCATGTCAAGAAATTAGAATAATATCAAACGTGTCTTACCTTTAGAATTAAGAAGCGTGAATAGCACGTGGTCTGGTGATGTAGTTGCCCTCCAACGTAGAACACCGGTAATCAATTGATGCTAGAACGACATGTAAATATTATATACACATAGTGATCTCAAAAAATGCAACTGAAATTAGAATACAGACTTTATCAGCGAAAATTTCATATATTTGGATTTGAGTCAGGGTGATGGCTAAAAAATGTCGTAATGAGTTGTGTGGCAGAAAATGTTGGTAACTATCGGGAAGAGTAATATTTTGATCTCATACCCAATCCAATATTTATTCATTTTATCTTGGTTAGTTGGATTGTTTTGATTGGATATATTGAATATAAATAATTTTTGATGAAATGATTTAGCTTGAATAGTTAAATGTATTAACTTTTCTACTACTGAATGGAAAACAATAAAAAGCGTTAAACGGTGCTACAAATATTGCGTGTGCTAGAATAAGAATTGTTGTATGTTAAGTGGTCTAGATTCTAAGTAAATAGAACTAACAAGTGAAAAAGCGTTAAGTTCGACCGGCCGAACTTTGGATACCCTACCCACCATAGGTATCTGACAGATACTTGAAATGAAAATATAGGGAACATACCAAAAAGTTAACCTATACCGATAATTCTACTAACCGGTTTATGTAAACCATTGTGTACACCAAATACAAATTTCAGCAATTTTTAATGAAGATTTGTTACCATATGCGACTGCAAAATACCAAATTACAGCGAATTCGGTTGAAAAACGCGAAAAATGGACCTATATTCACAATTTTTAGTGGAAAAATTTGGTATCCAATAAGAACCCATTGTACCAAATATAAGCGAATTCGGTTTAAAATCGCGTCTAAAACACCCAAAAATACCGTAAATTGGGGGTATATAGGGCTACCAGAAAAAGTGGACCGATGTTTATAATTTTTAGTGTACCAAATTTCAGCTAATTCGGTTGAAAAGCGCGCCCAAGAAACCCAAAATATCGAAAATTGGGCGGTACCCTTATATGGGGGATATGCCTAAACGTGGACCGATATAGCCCATCTTCGAACTTGACCTGTCTGCAGACAAAAGACGGCTCTATGCAAAATGTTGGCGATCTACCTCAATTCCTTCAGACGGACGGACATGGCTAAATCGTCATGATATCATATGAGCGCCAATTAAAAACACTGACAAGTTTTTATAATTTTTGGGATAGAAAAATACCGAATTACAGGCAATTGTTTTGAAAAACGAAACTCCACAATACCAATATTATTTTAGGCACCCTTATATACCCTTATACTGAGGGATTTGGACGTTGCGCGATGTATCACAGAGGAGTTTGAACATTAGTATGGAACATGAGCTTTTGATGGTTTTGCCTTCGAGATTGTGACAACCTATGCATTGGCTGCATTGCACCTTGACAAGGTTGACACACGGAACAGAAAGTGACTTCGTTGGAATTGAGCCAGGATTCTGCTCAATACCAGCCATGAAGCAAATAAGCTGGTGTGGTTTGCTCAGACGGGAAAAACAATTGTTTTGTGCAGCAGTTGCTGAGATCATACCTTTAGATTTACTTATAAAAATATAAATGTAGTGTTGCAATATTCCAACACACTGGTTGAAATTTGCTTGAGCGAATATTATGTTTTTAAGATTTTACTATGAATACGCATTATTATATATTTTGTTTAAACAAAATGGTGAATTTATTTAAGCTATCGAACACCAAATACAAACCAAAAACATTTTGTATACATTTTGCTCAAACAAAATTAAAAATAAAGCATATTTTGACAGAAAATTCGTTTGGGCGAGCTCATTTTAAAATAAAAACTTATTTTAAAAACAAACATAACAAATATTTTAATATCAAAATAATATTTCTCATTTCTCTCATTTTATATAGAGTATACAGTAGATACCGGATATAAGCACATCTCATATAAGAAAAAATCGCATATAAAAAAGATTATCAAAAACGCCGAGCCTTTTTATATCATCTCAGTGTAAAAATTTCCTTCTATAATCGTTCTTTATCTCTCAAAGTAAAATTGAATGACTACAATAGTAGTCCTTATTTCTATTTTCAGGATTCCATCTCTATACATTGAACTAAATTCAAATGGTGCCAAATTTAGTACCATTTTGTAGTTTTTTATACATATAAGTGCGAATTTCTTAATCAATTTCCATGCATCAACACCACTTTCCTGCATTCCATATAAAAATTCAAGATTCTAGCTATATATGTTCAATGTATATATAATAAGAACTAAATTTAGTAAAGTTTAGTACTTTTAGTACACTTGTAGGTCGAAAGATGTACAAAAGTACATCATTCTAACTTTCAATCAGTGACCCACATTTCAAATTTCAAAATTCTAGCTCTTCCCGTTCGCCTAATACAAAGGGTACCATATTTAGTACATTTTAGTACTTTTCGTACCGTTCTAGTTCGAATTTCCAAAAACCCTACACACCAACAACAACCCACACTCAAAATTTCAAGCTTCTGGCTTCAGCCGTTTCGTCTCGGCGATGATCTGTCAGTCACTCACTCACTTAACACTAAGCTCTTTTATATATTAAGATTTATTTATCCATATTACTGAAATAAGCTTTATTCAAAGCCTCAGTTTCTACCCACAAAGAATGGTTTCAATAAAACTTAGAATCTGTTTTGGTAAAATTATAAACGCAATATTTGTTACATAGATAAAAGTTTGCTTCCATTCCGAATTTGTACGAATCAGCGAAATCTGCATATCCTATATTGTGTTATAAACGGTAAACTAAAGACATTTCCTCTTATATAGATATAAATTATAAGATATATCTTTATGTAACTTTTTTAGTTTTAACAAAATAAATAACAACAAAAACAAATAAATCTTCATATTCCTAGCGTCAAAACTCATTAAAAGAGTGATTTTTTCCCTCAAAAATAAAAATAAGTGAATAATTTTTAATCTAATTTGAAGAATTTTATTCTCTGCGTCCGAAAATAAATCGCATTTTACGTAAATTAACATACACTGGTGGCCAAATCTAAAGCAGCTGAAATTAAAAACTGAATAAATGACGAGTAACTTTTTTAAAGAAACTTATACAGATTTTTTTTTTTTTTTTTTTTGAAATAGACAGGCAAATTATTCACTTGAAATAATAACAAAATATCAAATGTAATATTTTTGTATGTTTTTTTTTTGTGACCGTATATGTGGTAATGGTTCGTCGTATTAACCAAAGCGTTGGGCCCGGAATCTCAATGGTAATGCTGAAGCAACAGGATGAACCTGGAATAGAGTACTTAACTGCGGTACTCTACCGGTCGTTAGCCTTCCACATTGTTCCTGAAGCCCGGAAAATAGGCTTCAGTGAAAATAATTTATAGCAGAAAATTATTTAGGAGAAATATTCCATAAATGAATCCGTAATTTATGGAATTTGGCTTTTTGTAACCATATCAGTAGTGAAATTTCATCACTAAGGAGGCCGTGGAATACGACTCTTATGGAGTTCGATCCATTTACGAGATATATGAAGTAATGGATAGGATTGCTTATAAAAATGTGTTGGACATTATATGTTGTTGTAGCAACTAAATATTTGTTGTAGTTTTTTTGCATTATTCCGGTTTTGGGAAGATTGCAATGTCTATGGGCTACGTCCAATAAGATTCTGGTGACAGATGAGTGGGTTTAACAGGGCAGTTAAAGAGATGCTTATGTGTACAGTTATTGTAATGAGAACAATGATTTATAAATTGTAAATATATAACGGGTAACAAGTTAACAGTTGTTATTGGTTTGCTTCGCTTGCTTGACACTTTTTCTCACTGGTATATGCGTATGTATGTAGTTGTAGCTCTACATAACGAAGATCATTAAGATCCCAACGATCCTCTGCGATCAGTTGCCTACTAATACTTGTCGAGCCACCACCATAATTTTATTGATTACCTTGCTACCCATCCCTCCAACCATCTAGCACGGCGAGTAGTAGAGCAAGCCCTTTGCCTAAACAACAGGTATCCAATGTCTCTAACATAAAGACCTGGGCCTTTATAAAGAAGCTATGTCCATATTTTGAAATAGCTTCTTTATAAAGGTCCAGGTTCTTGAAGGGTGAAAAACATTTTTCTAGAATAACTTTGATATAGGGTAATGTTTTCACATAGTCGCATTATAAAGTTCACAGACTCATTTTACATATTTAATAAATTTCACCGGAGTGGCTATAAAACGTATTCCGAGAAAATTGTTGTGCTCAAACGAGACTGATTGGTGTTTTTTTTCGATTATATGTACGTTCTCTTTGTGGTACTTTATAATGTAAAGTTTACATGTATGAATGAATCAAGGATGTTGCTTTGTCTCTCTTTCGTAGTTAGTGTTGCGCTATTTTTAATTTTGTAACAAGCACACTTTTCTTTCACAAAACAAAAAGTTGATTTTTTTATTATTCGTAAATACATTTATTCTTAAATAAAAAAAATATTGACCAATATACCAATTCAATTTTTTCCATTAAATTTATTTCATAAACGAGAATCTGGCCTAAAAGGCCATGAGGGATTCCAAAAATTTCTTTACATGGACTACTCCAAAAAAGTTCTCGATATTTTTTATTATTACCGCACATGGGCGCTGTACAAAATATTACGATAGCGTTCTCTTTTCGTCAGAAATTGTTGATGATGATCTCTTAGTTGCGCTTTCACTCGCAATTTAGTTCTGTTCAACAGTGGTGAACATAGTCTGGAATGCACTCCACGGAAAATAAATTCGTGTAATTATTATTTGAATCTTGATATATGTATATTTTTGTGATAACAAAAACGGCTGGTCATTAACGGCATAATATAACTTTTTAAACGTATAAGTTATATCCGAAAAACCTATCACCCATAATTCATCAAAGTCACATCTGGAATTTGATGAAATAAATGTTAATATTTGACCACAATTCAAAAAAATTTCCATTTCGTTATTTTTCCAGTTTGTTCCAAGTTTACAAGAACAGAGGTCAACGGTTTAAAAAATATAGGTACTGGAAGCTCAATGTAATTAGATAAAACAATAATTTCGAAATTAGGTTAAAAATTCCAAAACCAGATAGACAACATTTTAATGGATTTCTAACAACAAATTATATTTAATATAATAATATGTTTACATATTTTTTATAAAAAAATCCCATTATTTTTTGCATCAATCGGTATACTACCTAGTATACTAATTTGGAAAATTTTTGGTATATGCGGACGTCAGTGTAAAAAATTCAATATTTTGGCCATCCGTTATAATCCGAATTCTTTAAACAGAGTATTCGACATACCGAGCATCGACTGCATATATGTATAAAACTTTTCGTGTGTAACAGCATGTAGCAACATCATAATATGGGATTATTGTGGATAAACATGTAATTTGAAGTCACGATACATCAAATATGAAATTCAGCTCTGGTTTACATTATGATCGGCTCCATTCGGTTTAGATCAGAGCTCCAAAATACTTGCTCGAATTCGAGTAAAAGTTCAAACTTGTACGAATTCGAGCGGGAGTACTGCTGCGAGTAGAAAAAGCAAATCGAGTATGTTCTACTTTTCTCTGCCACTCAAATAAAAGTTCAAGTGCTTCGCTCGTTTTCGGGTGGAAGTGAAATACGTTCGAATTCGAGCAGATTCCACTCTTGCTGAGTACTCTTTTATTTTATTTATTTATTTTGTACCGTTGTTTCATTTGATGTTTGTGTGCTTTGTTTGTTTTATGATGTTTGGTTTGTAACTTGTAGTAGAAAGGGCATTTAGCGCGTTGGCATTAATAGTGACAGCAAGACGAACCAACCAGCGAAACCATCAACAATATTTTGATACGGCATCTAAATTATGGACTTCTTAGGCATTGATGGACTTTATTGAAAATCAGCGTTTGTAAAATAAGATAAACGTTGCAGAATTGTTTTCTACACTTTTTTAATGAATACCATTTTAAAACTTCTTTGGAGGTTTTTATGTATAAAAAATATTGAATTAATTGAACCCACCGGTTGAATTCTTGTCTTTATTTTTATTAATATGAAATTTAAAAAAATAACCATATAAGATTTTTATTTGTACCTCACATGTGTAAACATTTTTAAATACATTCAATATACAAAAGCCTCTTTTTTGTTTTTGTACATGATCTATCTCCCCACAGCACACAAAAGATGAACATCAAAAACCGTGTGCTACTATACACAGATCACCAAAAATCTAATTTTTTTGTCCTCTCGATTTCACTCTTAGAGTGATCTCTTACTCTTTTCGAACATTTTGACTCTCACTTTTTTTCTTCCACAGCATATACCATAGACCAAAGAAGCCGAACACACCAAAGTCTGTTTTTACACGGTAGATTGGTTCCAGAAGAAGCCGTGTACAAAATGACATTAATCTTATACATAAAGGGAATTCCCCTAAATTAGTGCTATTCACATTTGCTTTGACCAGTAAAAATTGTTTGTACGCGCTAAAGGAGAATTCACTTAAATCTTTAAGCTAGTGTTCGCAAACTATCGATAGTTTCAGACTTTTTCTTTCATAAATACTTTTTTGTGATATGAACATACTTCGCAAAAATTAAATTTGACAAAAAATTTAAGTACATAAAATTTCAAATCATGCTAAATGGAAAAAATGGTCTAAAAAAATTAAAAATAATAAATTTTCAAACCGTGTTATATCAAAACCGTATACAAAAAGACCGTGTAAAAACAGACTTAGGTGTATGCGAATTTCTACAACAAACATCGTTGCTGTAATTTGATATGTCAAAAATATTTTGCCAAAACAAACAGATTCACAAGATTCTTTACACAAATTCTTGTAGAAAATGTTAATAAAAGTATTGCCAAACTAGCTCTTCGAAATTCTGAGATTTTCATTTATAATATTGTTTTTTTTTTTCTTATTTCTTAGTGCAACATTACAACAACATTTTTGACATTTATTTGCACCAACAGCTGGGCCGATGCGGCTACCTTATTAACTATACCTTGCCATAGACAAATTAAGGAATAGGCGCCAAAACGCTCTCAGGTATTTTCCTTTTTAAATCGAATTTATAAACTTTTCAATAAATATAGTTAGTTTTTGCAAAATCTATAACATAGGATAAGTACATTACATAAAATATTGATAATTTTGCTACAAATTGACTTTGAGTTTT
This sequence comes from Musca vetustissima, assembly GCF_032173495.1. NCBI lineage: Eukaryota > Metazoa > Arthropoda > Insecta > Diptera > Muscidae > Musca > Musca vetustissima. The sequence continues at coordinate 96,259 of NW_026873128.1, read as the reverse complement.
TGGTTTGAGTCACTTCACTAGCACATTCTTGAGCACTTTGGTGTCTATACATTCATTTGTCTATGAGTATACTTCTTATAAATCGAAAGACGCGACATTTTTACGCTTAAATATTTGATTCTAATTTGTTTTATTACTTATTCTATTTTTATTTATAGAACCTAGCACATAACATGTTGTAGAATAGATTAAGGAAATTGACTAATGTAATAGATGATTATCAGTACTAATTGGTATTGTAAAATGCAACCCTGTTAAGAGAAAAGAACAGAAAAGATGATGAAATAAATGAGTGACGCTAAAAAGCCAACAACGTCAGGTGTGGACGGACACAATAAAAAAAGAAAAAACTGTGAACAATATAAAAAGAAGCCTTAAGAGAAAAAACTAAAGTGTGAAAACGGTGAACTTAAGATAAAATAACTTTAGAAAAAAATCTTAAGAAAAATAAACTGAAAATAGTAATTTTAAACCAAAAAGGATAAGAAAATTGAAAATAAAGGAAATCGTGAAATAAGGCAAATTGTGGAAAAGGCGAAACCAAGGAAGCAAATGGAACGCGAGCAGTTAGCGGCCCAGCTGAAGGAGCTGGAAATAGATTTTCCTGCTACGGCTACTATTTCCCAGCTAAGGGCGTTGCTGATAAAAGTGATTGGAGCGGAGAGGGAGCCTCAGCCTGCAAAAAAGGCTATCCAGCAAGCCGACAAAATGGCGGATGCCTCTGCCAACACAAGTCACGCCACGCCACAGCCGAAAAAAGTAACAGATTTTGCAAAAGAGGCAGGCGACGCCGAAGCCGAGATGGAATTTCTAGAAAGACAAGTTCGCATTCTTAAATTAAGGAAAGAAATTGCAGAGTTGGAAAGGCAGAGTGAGCCAAAAATAAGCCTGCAGCAAACTTTATGGACGTTGAAAATTCATTGTCAAAATTCACGGGCGATGATGACTACAGTGTCATGAAGTGGACGAAGGAATTTGAGAGGATTGCCAACGCGGTTGGGTGCAGTAAATCCGAGAAATTTTTGTTTGCCCGCCGCATGATGGCTGGCAGTGCTAATGTATTTATGCGGACGTCCGATGCCCAGAATTGGGAAAGCTTTAAGAAAAGCCTGTGCGAGGAGTTCGCAAGAGCGGTAGGTGTGAAGGAAATCTGTAAGAAATTGGAAAGCCGGCGTTGGAAGGAGAAAGAGGAAAGCCTGCATAGGTATGTGCTATTGATGCTGCAGATTGCGGAGGACGCGACGATGCAGGAGTACGAGTTGGTAGAGTACTTTGTGGAGGGGCTATGTGACAAAAGCCCAGCTGTGTCAATCTTCTACAATATAGCAAAAGTGGCGGAATTAAAGCAAAGAATCCCCAGATACGAGAAGATGATCGCTGAAACAAAAGGGACTTTTGCAACGAAGAATGGAAAAGTGGTACATGATCTTCAATCAGTTCGGTGCTACAACTGTTCGGATTTCGGACATTATGCTACGAGTTGCACGAAGGAGAAGCGGCAGCATGGAACATGCTTCAAATGTGGAAAAGCGGACCACTTAAGAGCCCAATGCCCGTTGAGAGCCGTAGCAGCCGTGCCTAATACACATTTGAATTGGAATGTAAAGGTAAGAGTAGCTTTGGGTAATCCTTCCACGGAGTCTAATTTTCGGTTTGTATCTTGTATTTTCGACACCGGCAGCCCTTGTAGTTTCATACGGAAACAGGTGGTGAGATCCTTGAGCCCGAATATGCAGTTTTCAGAAGGAGAGGAGTCAAAATTTAAGGGATTGGACGGAAGAAATTTGTGGACTTGCGGCAGAATATCCGTTTCAATTAATTTTTGTAATTGGTATAGGAATATGAATTTAAATGTTTTAGTTTATGGTGCCTCCTGGGACCTTGTGCTAGGAAGGGACTTTTTATATTTATTTGATATATCGTTATGTATAAGAGATGAGAGCCCGGATCATAATGAATTCTTTAAGAAATCCGGTGATAAGTTTTGTAAATTATATCTTTATGCTAACCCTGAATGTGAATTGAATGCGGGGCTGAAGCAAATAAATGTTGATATGTGGTTCTTATTCGGATTTGGTAGAGGGAGATGGGGATAGTGAGGAAAGAACATTTCAGGCAGTTTGTAACATCAGCATGGACATTGATGAGGAGAAAATAGACATTAATCCTACATTAGGATTAGGGAATGTTAACAAAGTGAGGAGTATTGTGAAGGAAAATTATTTTCAAGAATTTAATACAGACCCTGAGCCATCGGAGTTCAGAGCCTCAATATTAATAAACTCAGGAAATACATCTTATTGTTCACCACGTAGACTATCATTTGCAGAAAAACAGGAGGTAAACAAAATTATTGCGGATTTGTTAGATAAAGGAATTATTCGGCATAGCAATTCTCCTTACGCTTCTCCTATTGTCTTAACAAAGAAAAAGAGATGTGAGATGAGAATGTGCATTGATTATAGATCACTAAACAAGATGATAGATAGAGATAACTATCCCATCCCCTTAATAGAAGACTTTTTAGAACAGTTGGAGGGAAAGTCGTGGTTTACAATTATGGATTTAAAGTCCGGATTTTACCAGGTCAGATTAGAAGAGGCTTCTGTAAAATATACCTCGTTTGTGGTTCCAAATGGGTATGAGTTTTTACGGTTACCTTTTGGACTGAAGAATGGACCGGCTATATTGCAGCGCTTTATTACAGGTATTTTTAGAGATTTTTTGGATAAGAATGAAATTGTTATTTATATGGACGATATAGTGATTGCATCTAAAACATTAGAGGGGCATATGGATCTTCTGGGGAGAGTTCTGAAGCGTTTGGCGAGGTATGGATTAAAACTTAAGTTACAAAAATGCAAATTTGCATATTCAGAGATAGAATATTTAGGGTACAAGGTTTCGGGAAAGGGGATTGAACCTTCAGATGGACATGTAGAGGCCATTAAGAAATACCCAGAACCAAGGAATGTGAGGGAAATGCAGGCATTTGTGGGGTTATGTTCGTATTTTAGGAAGTTTGTTCGAGGATTTTCATTAATAGCAAAACCATTATATGATTTGACAAAAGAGGGCGTAAAATATATATTTTCGGAGGAATGTAGACAAGCGTTTGAAAGGCTTAAGGAATATTTGACATCGAGTCCGATATTGGTAATATATAATCCGCGGAAAGAAACGGAGTTACATTGTGATCCAAGTGCGGCCGGGTTTGGATCCATTTTAATGCAGAAACAAGAAGACAATTTATTTCATCCTGTTGCTTACTTCTCTAAGAAAACAACAGAAGCCGAGACGAGATAACATAGCTTCGAACTTGAGACCCTTGCCATTATATATTCTGTAAGAAGATTTAGAGTTTACTTAGAAGGAATAAAATTTAAGATTGTCACGGACTGCAACTCACTCACATTGACTTTAGCTAAGAGGAATATGAATAGCCGTATAGCAAGATGGGCATTAGAGCTTGAAAATTATAATTATACAATTATTCATCGACCAGGGACGAAGATGGGTCATGTTGATGCATTGTCACGAGTTGAGCCGGATCATAGTAACGTGGAAGGTGGAAGATATTGATTTTCAGTTATGTGCCATGCAGTGTAGGAACAAAGAGATAAATGAATTAAAGTGCCGTCTGGAGAAAGGGATTGTGGAGGGTTATGATATGGTAAATGGAGTGGTATATAAAAAGGGTAAGGAAGGTTTAAGATTTTATGTTACGAAGGAAATGGAAACGGAAGTTATTAGGAATATTCATGAGAAAATAGGACATTTAGGGGTTGATAAGTGTTATTTGAAAATGCGGGACAATTATTAGTTTCCAGATATGAAACAGAAAATAGACAGGTACCGTAAGAACCATTTTGAAGTGTATAATGTACTCAGCTTCCCATAGACCCAATGCAAGAGTATTGCATAACATTCCGAAGGAACCCAAACCGTTTCATACGATTTATTTGGATCACTTGGGCCCATTGCCATCGTTGCAATCAAAAAGGAAACATATTTTAGTGATTATCGATGCATTTACAAAATTTATCAGGCTATATCCAGTTCTTACAACTAGCACAAAGGAAGTAAAGGCGGCATTATTAAAGTATTTCGATTATTATAGTAGGCCAGTTAGATGTGTGACAGACAGGGGCAGTTGTTTTACATCAAAGGAATTTTCAGAATTTTTAGCAGACAAAAATGTTGACCATGTGAAGGTGGCGGTGCATTCACCTCAAGCCAATGGCCAGGTGGAAAGGGTAAATAGAACATTGGTGGGAATGTTGGCCAAACTAAGCGAGCCAGTAGCACATTCGGATTGGGTGAAGTAGTTAAGTAAAATAGAGTTTGTTTTTAACAACACTGTGAATAGGTCAATAGGGGATACACCAAGTAGGGTATTGTTTGGAGTTAACCAAAGAGGAGAAAAAATTGATAAGCTGTCAGAATACCTAGATGACAACTTTTTGTACCCCGGGGAGGGTGTACAGCAGATATAAGAAAAGGCTGAAGCCGCCGTTGCGAGGTCGCAGGATTATAGTGAACAAAGGGCTAAAGCGAAAGGGGTGGTGGTCAACTCATTTGATGTCGGAGATTTTGTTGTAATTCGGAATGTGGATACTACTGTAGGGGTAAACAAGAAATTGTTATCGAAATTCAAGGGTCCCTACGTTGTACACAAGGTGCTGCCGAATGATCGATATGTTATAAAAGACATTCAGAATTGCCAAATTACACAAATTCCATACGATGGTGTGATAGAAGCGTGTAACATAAGACATTGGAAAACCGACAACTCTGGTATGGATACCCAGGGCTGCTCTGCCTAGTAGTATTATTGTATATGATATATTAAATGTTATTAATGGTCAGGTGACCGGGTCGGTCACTACCGTCAGGTTGGCCGAGCTGTTGTAGAATAGATTAAGGAAATTGACTAATGTAATAGATGATTATCAGTTACTAATTGGTATTGTAAAATGCAACCCTGTTAAGAGAAAAGAACAGAAAAGATAATGAAATAAATGAAGACGCCATTCGTTAGAGTGACGCTAAATAGCCAACAAACATAAGTTAAATTTGGTACCTTTTCAAATTTCGACGTAACACGTACCGAATTATAAGTTATTTGTTGCAGAAACCCAAACTAATCAGAATTCGAGCGACTGCAATTCGTTTTTGGTCCATTTCATCTTCTAAATATTAACGGACCATTATCAAAAACAATAGGGGTCTTCCTTGGCCAGAACCCATCCTACATGTGACGATTGGTCCATAACTTCTTTCGCGAGCATTTGTTGCTGAAGGAGATTCTTTTGAAACACTAAAAAAACAAATGTTCGCGAATTCTCGCGAGCACTTTTAAAAGGAACAACAAACTAAAATATCATAAAAACACACACAAACAACGAAAGAATGTGTGTAGCAGAAAGTGTGCGGAATAACAAAACACAATCCAACAACTATTGAGTTCACGAACATTTGTTGTTATTGTATTTGCCGTTTTGAGCATTCGCGAGAATTCGGGAATGTTTGTTTTCATTCGTGAGAGTATGTCAGAAAGAATTTCAACCACCAAACGAAACGAACGAACGTTGTTGTGTGCTCTCACTCGTTTGTTATGTGTGTGCGACCATTCTTTGGTGAATGTTCATTTGGTAAAGAATTTATCGCCATAAATTCATTCTTAAAATGAGCACAAAACGAAAAGAATGTATTTTGAATTATTCGCGAGCGAATTTTAGGATCAATTTTTCGCGACATTACAAACTCTCTGGGCTGCACAAAGCTATAATACCCTGACATCAAAGTTATGTAGGGTATAAAAACTATTTGTTCATTACAATTTGTGTGTTGTTAGTGAAAAGGACGTAACAAAAATGGAAAATTCTGATGAAATATGTGGGGATATTCAAAAATGTTTTAAATTCAGTGAAGCTGAGGGTTGCAAGCTCAAAACTCGCGAAATATTAACATATTGAATATATGTTAAATTCATTTCTATAAAATTAAGTTTTCTTCTCACAATCCTAAAATATTAGTGGTAATGTGTTGAAGCCAACCATATTTGTGGCTAAACTACCCAATACACGCACATGTGATCAGTGACTAAGTTGAAGAACATCCCATAGAACACATTAGAACCATATTTCTAATGTATGATTTTTCGATATAATCACTGCATCCACCCAAAACGGATGCTGACATTTTGAAGCCGGATTTTCGGTGTTTTTTGAATTTTTTATATAATCAGGACGCGCAACCAGTTAATGGTCTAAACTGATTATAGGAATGTGCTCATCGTAGCTTCTTTGCAATTTAATACCAAAGACGAAAATTTGGTGCCTAATTAAAAAAAAATAAAACTATTTTTTGAGTGTAAATTTGAAAAGGTCAACTCAAATACCGTAAAACCCCGCCTGATTTTTTATGAACCCAGCCAGGTTAAATTCCGCCCAATAAACGGCGGATATTTTTGACAAAATTCGCGTTTTTCTTCGAATTGATTTTACATACATTAATGCTTTTATTATCATATTCGTGAATCTGTGTGAAAATAGGTCAATGATATATCGAACGCGAATAATATGCGTATTTTATCCAAAATTGATTGTAGCGACACATCGGCGGTTGTTAACCAATGCTTTTAAAATAGGTGTACTTTTGTGTATTTTCATTGGAGATTACTGAAATCGGATGCGCATAAAAATCTAAGGCATGTTATGTCGTTTTTATCCATTTTTAGGGGTTTTGCATAGTAAAGTGCATCGAGCGGCACACTGGCCGCTAAATGAAACATCGAAAAATTCATAATTATTGGAAGAGAGTGATTCGGTTTATAGGAAAACGGCATGCGCATCAACTGATCGCAACGAATAAGCGAACTACATGTTTTAAATATTGATCATGTTCATATATTGTAACTGCAATATATTTGGTCATGTTTAAAGTCGAAACTCTTATTAGAAACTGGAAACTACCAATATTTAGCAATCATCTAACAGAATTTGTAGAAGAAAGCGTCGCATATTTTAGAATATTTAGACAAAACCGTATTCTCTTAACCATATAAAAAAATCCAAAAATTCAAAAAAAAAAAAAAAATGTTGCAATATAAAAATTAAATTATTTTATTTTCAGATACATTCATGCTTTTATTTGTTTTTGGCGAATATTAAACCGTATTTCTATGTGATTTGAGACGTATGCAAAGAAAACAAATGCGATAAAGTATTTGTGGAGAAATTCGAGAATTAAAACAAAAAAATTTTCAACTTTTTAAAATGGAATTTTAAAAGAATTTTGAAGCAGAAATAGTTTGTAAAAAATATATCCCTATGAAAAGTAAACAAATTATATTGAATTGTTTGAACCCCTAGCAACAAACGGACAACGATTGCTCAATTCCAAAAATTGGTACATCTCATGGAACTTTAACCACAATTAACAACTGGACGTCCTGTTTTCTATTTTGACACTTTTTATGTAAAAAACTGTTTATAAACAATAAACAGAATTACCTTCATTTTGCAATAATTCTGCTGGAAAATATGCAACGAGATACCAAAAGAAACACATTAGGAATAATAGTTTAAAATCGTTTCTAGACGAAAGCTTCTACAATTAAAACCCAACAAATAATTTATTGTTGGGTATGAATTATTTATTGTTGATATGAAACTACGAGCTGGTGTAAAATCGTCACAATTTAATTCAGTTTTTTCACCTATACACTATACATTATCCGAATGAGATAAAATTTGCCATAATCCAAGGACAACCCCCATTTAGTAGTTTTCATACTCATAAGTAAGAATTTCTAAAACAACATCAATCCTACTCTTTAAAAGTAATCTTACTTCCAACAAAGTCCAAATTGTTCCAAATTTAGTGCTTTTCGTACTCATAAGTACAAATTTCCAAATGTATCTCAATCCTTCTTTCAAATAGTCTAAATTTAAGAATTCCAGCTCTGTGTAAAAAACCAAAGTCCAAATTGTACCAAACTACGACAACCACGTACCCAAAGTATGAATTTCCAAAAATATCTCAGTCATGCACTCCAATAATAACCTTAAATCCACATTCGTTCACCAACGTCCACATTGTACCACATTTAGTACCATTTATTATATTTCGTAGATGTAAGTACGAGTTTCTAAAACTGCCTCAATTCCACACTGAAAGACATAGATCCGTTCACATAGATCCAAATTGTACCATATTTAGTACTTTTCGTACTCATGAGTATGAATTTCCAACACTGTCTCAAACCTTTGCTATAAGAGTAATTTTATTTTCAAATCCTTCCATCTCTATCCTTTCACTCAAATCTAAATTGTACTAAACTTAGTACTACCTCCACTACCTCATCCTATACTCCAACCTTATTTTTAAGTCCAAATATTAGGATTCCCGCTCACACAAAACGAATTGTGCCATATTTAGTACCATTTAGTGCTTCTCGTATCCATACGTACGAAATTCTAATAATCCTGTAATTTTAATTCCAAATTTATCTTTTTATCATCTTTATCCGTTAACTCGAATCAAAATTGTACCAAATTTTGTACCATTTAGTACACATAATGACGAATTTTCAAACCTACCGACATATCTCAATTCTGACTTAAACTGTAATATTAATTAAACATTTCAGAATCTCAGCCCTATACGTTCACACATTTGTAAGCTTTTTGGTACCATTTAGTACTTTTTGTTTCTATAATTAAAAATTTCCTAAACTATGTCAATCCTACACTTCAACAGTAATTTTAATTCAAAAATTGGGGGTCCAGTTCTATCAGTTCACACGTAATCAGGTTGTACCAAATATGGTACTATTTAGTACACATAGGTACTATGCTTCCATATCTCAATTGTATATTCAAACATCAACCATTTGTCCAAATTATGGATTTCCAGCTCTCTCCGGTCACCCAAATCCAATTTGTACCAAATCTAGTGCCGTTTAGTACTTTTTGTACACACAAATCCGAGTTTCCAAAGATGTATCTATAGCTCAATCTTCAACAGAAATCTTAATTCCAAATTTCAGGTTTTCAGCTCTATCCTTTCAAGCAAAATCCAAATTGTACTAAAATTCGTACCAATAAGTCACTCGCTCACTCACTTAATACTAAGCTCTTTTATATATTAAGATATATATAGCATAAACATGTATTAACATATTATTTTATATTCACTGAAAACTGCATATGAAATTAAATTTGAGTACCATTTAGTACCAAATTTTAAGATTCGAGCTCTAAAGGTTCACAAATTTCCTGCATACCCCGATCCTACACCCCAACAATGATTCCAAATTCAAATTTCAGGATTCCAAGTATATGGATCACCCGCAATTTAAAATGTACCAAATTTAGTACACAGTAGTACAAATTTCCAATACTTCTTACTTAACCCACAGTTATCCAAAATCCAAGTTTCAGGATTCCAACTCTATCGGTTCACCCTCAATTCAAATTGTACCAAATTTAGTACACAGTAGTACGAATTTCCACAACTTACCCCAAACCTTCACCCCAACAGTGATCCTAAATTCAAGTTTCAGGATTCCTATTCAATCGGTTCGCCACAACTCAAATTTAACCACATTTAGTACACAGTAGTACCAATTTCCAAAACTTCCTACATACCCCAATTCTACACCCACAGTGATCTCAAATCCATGTTTCAGGATTCCAACTCTACCGGTTCACCTACAATTCAAATTGTACGATATTTAGTACACAGTAGCACGAATTTCCAAATCCTCCTACTTACCCCAAACTTACACCCCACAGTGATCCTAAATCCAAGTTTCAGGATCACAACTCTTTCGGTTCACTAACAATTCAAATCGTACCAAATTTAGTACTCAATAGTACAAATTTCCAAAACGTCCCACTTAACCCAAAATTTCACCCCAGAGTGATCCTAAATCCAAGATTAAGGATTCCAATTCTATCGGTTCACCCACAATTCAAATTTAGTACACATTAGTAAAAATTTTTAAAACTTCCTACATATTTCGATCTTACACCCCAACAGTAATCCTGACTCAAAATTTCATGATTCTAGCTCTATTGGTTCCCATAAAAGTCAAATTGTACCAAATTTAGTACCATTTAGTACCCATGAATATAAATTACTTAAGGGAACCCCACCCATTCTCGATTTTAATTTTTCAAGGTTTTTTGAATGGGCTGGTAAATCAATACCAATGCTTGTTAAGGTTTGTAACTTTGCACATATATATATTTGAAGATTTAAAAGAGAAGAAAAATAATTTACAAAAAAAAAATTGTTATTGTTTTGTTGTTGTTTTTTGTAATTAAAGAAAACTCCTTATTTTTGATGGCGGGCATGATAACTCCTCACTGGAACATCGGAATCCGAAAATTCCAACGGTGTTAGAAAGAGTACATGTCAGGATTATTGACTTCACTCTAAAATTAACAAAATTGCGGACCTTTGAAAAAATATTTTTGGAAAATCGCCGATTTTTTACCAAAAATCAAGTTAAAAAATAAGGAAGATCTTCACCGATTGGCTTTATGCTAGTTCATACAATAGCTATACACTCACAGAGAAACGTGTAAAAATGTAGAATCGATTGGATTATTAGTTTTTGAGTTATCGTGCCCGCCATTCGCAAAAGAGAAAAACGCGTTTAAAGTTTGAGAAGCCCTTTAGCCGTCACTTGATGCTGACACAATAAATCGGCTATATTTTCAAGAGTTCTTGAGATTTGCACTTGAAATTTTGTAGGGACATTCTTGAATTAGTGTAGAATCGAATTAAATCAAAACAAAATTTGACCCCGAGAATGGGGGGGTCCCCTTAAACTGATTCCTGACCCCAATCCTACACTCCTACAATGATCCTGACTTCAAATTTCATTGTTCGCGCTCTATCGGTTCACCCAAATCCAAATTGTACCAACTATAGTATGATTTATTTTCGTACACATGAGTAAAAAAATCCAAAACTACGTACATTCCCAATCCTACACTCAGACGAAAATGTTAATTTCAAATTTCAGGATTCCAGCTCGATTTGTATATCCAAATTGTGTACCAAATACAGTACCGTATAGTACTTTTTGTACACATGAGTACACGCTTTCAAAACCATCTCCTTAAATAGACTCTACATCTCAACCCTAACTCGCATACCAAATTTCAAGTTTTTGGCTCTATCAATTCACATGCTACGAAAATGTACCAAATTAAGTACATTTTAGTACTTTTCGGATATTTATAGTTCGAATTTCCAAAAACCCTTTGGTACATCTATCCTGCACTCAGCGACCACCAATCCAAATTTCAGAGTATGGTATCACATTTAGTACTTTTTAGAACATTTCGTACCGTTCTAGTACGAATTTCCAAAAACCCGTTCGTACATCTTCTAACTTTTCGCACCCTTCCAGTTCGAAATTCCAAAAACCCAGCCTTATCTCTCGCCTACACACCAACAACAACATACGCTGAAAATTTCAAGCTTCAGCCGTTTCGTCTAGGCGATGATCAGTCAGTCACTCACTCACTCGTGAGTGAGATTAATTTAAATATTAAAATATTTAACACTAGAAAGACTGAAATTTTGTATATACTAGACATCTGCAAGAATGTACTCGTACAATGAATGCCCATCCACATTCATGGGTGTTAAGTTGTATTCAGAGTACACAACAACATTGAATGAGTGCAAATGAATTCAACCACCGAAGTTGTGTTGTTCTTCGTTGTGCTTTGTCCGATCAAACGATCAAACTCGAAAGCACAACATGCAGTATGATGGATTACAAGAACATGTTATACAACATCAATGAGTCCAGTGAGTGAACATCATGCATTGTATTTTGTATTCTCTGTTTTCATTCAACGACTTAACATTAATGGTGCGCATTCATTGTACAGGTACATTCATGCAAATGTTTACCTCTTACACTCTTTAAAACTTTATCAGTGAGCAATAGTGAGAAATAATATCTTTTATTTTTTTTTTCTATTAAATGCAAGTAATTAAAAACTCTAGAAAAATAAGTAAAAGTTGAATGAAATGACGTAAGAAAAACGTCGGAATCTTCCTTAAGGGATATACAAAAATAGACCTATGCAGAAAATTTTCCCAAATATTGCAAATTAGAGTACAAAGTTATATGAGGAGTACAAATAAGTATTTGTGGAAATACATACGCAATTTTTTTTTGCGACTTTAAGACTTTTCATTTGTTTTTCATGTTTTCGTGGCCTTAGGTCATTTTCTTACAAATTGTCTCTCATTACATTTCTTTATTCCTGTAATAAATGTGTACTTTTGTTGATTTTTTACATGCTAATATTATTAAGTAGAGTAAAGATTGTTTATTAAAAAATATGAATACAAATAAGTAAAACGTCCTTAAGTTCGACAGGGCCGACCTTTTTATGCTCACCGCCGTGATGTGAACAGTCAAATTCTTAAATTGATCGGTATTTTTATATGGGTTTTATGCCATGGTAAATAACTACCAAGAGAAATATAAAAAAATACAGGCTATTGGAAATTTGGGATAGGACCTTGTACATACCGTAATCCTCAAATTGTCAAAAATTTGGTGTACAGTTTTGTGGGGTATATACCATATCGCGGACAGATAACGATAATTTTTTGTAAAAAAAGGATTGGACACCCAATGAGAACCAAAAAACCCCCTCTGGCCGCCCCCCTGGGTACCTCCCTGCCTCATAAATACCTAAAATACCAAACTACAGACAATTCGGCTGAAAATCATGTCCAAAATCCTAAATATGAAATGTTGACTTAAAGCCTTTACGTGATGTTAAGTCAGTGACATGTGATAAATTGGACTTAGCGCCTTTACTCATTAATACAAAACAACAATAACAGAAGAGATAAATATATTTATTTAAATATATATATATATATATATATATTGAAATCTAAACCGATTTCATCGAAACTTGTCACAAATTAAGTTATACTAATTTCAGTATGTTTTGTGCATATCGGCCACATTTTGAGATCTTGGTGCATCATTTACTTAAAATCGGACGAACATATATATGGGGGCTATATCTAGATCTGAACCGATTTTCAGGAAACATAACACACATCATTCTAGACCTAATTCAGTACGCTATGCCAAATTTCGTGCAAATCGAAAGATATTTAGGGAGTTTGGCACACCATTTACATAAAATCGGACGAAAAGATATATGGGAACTATATCTGAATCTGAACCGATTTTCACGAAACTTAATACACATCATTCTAGACCGATTTTTCCCAATTTGAATAAATACTAAAAAGGAACCATGTGTCTATCTAGTTTCCTTTTGCCTGTTTTAAAAAATTGGCTTTACATATAAGGGGGCCAATATTGATTACTTCTCGGGAGGATATACTTAAAAGTGGACTGAAAAAGGCCATTTTGGATCGTAACGGTTTAGTTTTGTATCTCGACCAGGGTTAGCCAACAATACATATGCAAACTGCTATGATTGTGTTGGACACACGCATAGATCCGTTGGGAGAGTAATTTTCGCTCTCTCGGTACAGATCGTCTATGTTAAAGCATTGCAAAGCATACGACATGTTCGATGTCGAGAATAATGTTGAGTTCGAACACAGAACTGTGATTATATTGGTACTCTCCCAAAGCGCCCACGGGCGCCTGTTTGGTGAACAGTGATCTCGACACCCCCGAAGGTAGTAATATTACAACAGAAGTACATACGGACTAACTAATAATGAGTCTTAACATACTATAGGTTATAAACTGACAATTTGTAGTACTGAATATCCCCCACACTGTGGGTTATCTAATTCGAACCCAAATTAAAACGAATTTTATATGTTTAAAAGTGCGTTTAAAAACATCTAAATATTGAAAAAAGAGAAGTAGCGCTATATAGTGGATACATTACTAGATATTCATAAATGTTGCCCTTATTAAGAATATATATACTTTATATGGGCGGAAATTAATATTTCGATGAGTTACAAACGAAAAAAAAAAAACATAACATACCCTTCATAATTTTGTTGATTGTATAAAAACCATAATATATCTTCATTTAATTCGGGTAATTCGAATACTACTGTATAATTCGACACACACATTGTGTAAAACATGTTCGTGTACGAACTTGTCGCATTTGTTCAAACTTTGTGTGTTACAACATACATTCATACCGAAGTAAACATACACAATGAATACCAGTTCGTCGAGTCTGAAACGTGGATTGTATGAATCAAACGAATATACAACAAATTCGAAACTCTCATACCTGAAGCAATTCATGTTTGTTGTACCCTCACTCATTACACTTCATTTCAAACAAATTTATAGAATAGAAGCCATTACTTTGTGTGAGTGACTCATGGGTGGTGTTTTTGTGCATTCATGCAGATGTCTAGTATATACCTATATTGCCTAAAATCGGTCAAAATGACCTCTTTTTTTTTGTAAAGAATTTTTTTTTTAACTTATTTTTTAATATTTTTTACATTATTTACAATCATGCAAAACGTTGTTATTATTTGTTTTCGGCGGGAGAGCTCCCGAGTTTCCCTTTTTGAAAAATAAGAATGCGGACAAAATGTTCAAAAAAGAGGAAGTATTTACTCTAAGAGTGAAATCGACTAGAAATATACAATTTATTTTTCCCGACTTGTATGTTCGTTTGTGTTTATGGAGTAGCAAACGGTTTTCGATGTTGTTGTACTGATCTGGTCATATAAGAAATTTACTTTATACAATAATAAAAGTAGTTTGATTCTTTAATATTTCACAAGATGTCAAAATGACCGATTTTAGGCCATATAGGTATAGCACATGTGTATACGGGGAATGAAAGAGAGGAGGAAGCAGCTACTATGATTAATATACGTAGTTCTATGTGGTACAAAAAGTCAACAAATTTTAAAAAGCTGTGTCATAATATACACAATTGTTTTTGTACTTGAAATTGAAAAACCGTCAAAATGACCGCTTTCGGCAATCTAGTGTTAAGCATCAGAAAAATGTACTCATTTTTCTAAAATAAGACGAAAAGTCTGTTTGTCAGCAATTATCTGATTTGAGGCATTTTAAAGAAAAAAATCTACTTCACGTATGAAGGCAAAATTTCATATTTATTCTAGTTAGAATGTTTTCTATCAAATCTCATTAAAAATTTCGTCCTCCGAGGTAATTGGTTTTGACCATTTTGGTCGCGTTCGTGACGCTGTGCGTTGTCCAAGCGGGCCACATGGACCGTTTTACCGAAACAAGAAGCTCTATATGTTTAGTTACGTAAAATGTGTTTTATCTTCTGGCGGAAAATATAAAACTCCTGAAATGGTTTTTATTTTTGACGGAAAAAACTCATCAACTCCTCAAATGAGTCTTATTTTTGACAGAAAAAAATAGCACCCCTTATTCAGTCTTATTTTTGGCGGAAAAATAACAATCATTTTTAAAATAAAAATCAACGTTTATTTTTTTCAGTTAAAAAATAAATAAATAAATTGCCCTAAATTATTAAGGCCTCAAAATAACAGTTTTTTTATAACTATTTATAACCTTTACGGTCCTTGTTATTAATATTTCCACTGAGTTCTATGTAATTTAATCCAGATGGTTAAATCTTTCTCAATAA
Source organism: Musca vetustissima (assembly GCF_032173495.1). NCBI lineage: Eukaryota > Metazoa > Arthropoda > Insecta > Diptera > Muscidae > Musca > Musca vetustissima. Next base: position 80,606 of record NW_026873128.1, on the reverse strand, counting down.
ATTGCATTTAAAATGAAAGTCATTGTTTTATATTGATAATAGAATCTATGCCAATTGTCAGAGATTTAGGAACAGTTATATATAGGACCCATTCTATTAACAATATATGCCAATGACGTTTTAAGTATATAGTATCCTGGTTTTATAGTTTTCTTATTATTGTGAACTAAAGAAGAAGATATATCGATCGAAATACTTACTATAATTAAGATATATTGTCACTTACCTTGCGTTCGTTATCTTCTGATAAACCAAGATCTCGTCCCTGGGCAATAGCAAGACGGTTTCCTTGAACTAAGTTGCCAACCATTACCGATGCTGGACCAACCGAAGTGTCTGTAATACCACATCCAGATGAACTTAGTTTTGCAGTAGATTGGACACCTTTTAGGATGTTAGTATTAGAATGTAAATTTCCGACCAATTAAGCACATAATGTTACAGATTGGGTGTTATAATGGAAGTAATAGAATATGTATGAAATATGTAAGTGTGAATAAAAAATTATTAGCATGTAAAGTGATATATGTATGTTGTAGTATAATATGTATGTGAAGGAGTGAAAATCCCAGTGACAACATGTTATAATGTTCAAAGAAAAAATAGGGTACTTTCCCCTACTACAATAATGAGGTCTTCAAAACTCCAATGCGCGAAAGAAGAGCGCCAATATGTTTTACCATAGTAAATCTTTCTCTTTCTTTATTTATTTGCTTACGAAGATGCAAATACTTTCATTTATCTATGTAATTTCTAAATAACTAAAAACCGTTAAAAATATTCTTGTTCATTTTATAAAATTGTATTTTAAGTTCAGTTAAGTTTATTATATTTAAGAAGGTGGTCAAGGACCCGTAGACCTTAATAAAAAATTCCAAACAAACTCAAGTCTTTTGTTACTAATGGCGGTTTCCCCACAAGGGCTCATAGAGACAGGGCAAAAGAGTCCAACAGACGGTATTAAAAGACGAATTTATAAAAATAATTTATATGAGTTGAAAAACACAAAAATCTTCCAATGCACAAAATCAAAACTTTCTTTATAGCCTGGACCGACGAAAGCCTTAATTTGCATGGTCAGCCTTAATTCAAATTAACTTGCGCAAAATCAAACTGAATTTAACAATTTTAATACGGCAATGCTTTCGAAAATCAATTGATCAAATTGGGAGCATGGTATGCCAAAACAATTAACAAGGCGAATAAAAATAGATTCGCCGTAACATACCAAATTTGAAGCGAATTTCATTCCACCAATCAGAACAATGTATTTCTGAAGTTAAAAAAATGTTTATTTTTTATCATATAATTTGGTAAAATCATAAAGTTATGAATTAAAAATATATTTAAGGATACAAAAAACGATTAAAATATAATTAAAGAGATTTGACAATATATATTTCTCCAGATACCAAGCGGTGGACCAATGCTGAACATGTGTTTCGTTGAATTAAATCCTCTCAATACTTTTGTGAGAACCAAAAGTGTGATATAATAACTAAATTATATAAATTATGTTCTTAATGATTTCAGATCCATTTACACTTCGCTATAAAATGAAGGTCATAACGTATGCAAAACCTCGAAATAGTCATCTAAGATCTCATAAAAATTGTTTAAATTCTACAGAGCAGTTGGAGCCACAAAATTTTCCACAGACATAACTTCTAGTAGAATGGAACATATTTGTTTACATTTTGGGAAAAGGACTTGCTTGTATTTGAAGAGTATAACATTTAGTATTGTAAATGGGTCATTCATCACTGAAACAGTAAATATTCATACAGGTTTGGGTTTATTGCCAATAAAACAGTACCGTTCGAGTCGTAATTCTGAAAGTTTTATTCAACGGAAGCCACTGTAATTGGCGTTTTTATTAACAAGTCGATTGTCCCTCCATACGTTGTTTAATTTTCTTCTAGTCCTTGAGGATATCATTTGTTGTTTTATAATGAAATTCAAGATATGGCGCCACGAAATGTTTTCATTATACCTTGTGTTCCCGAATCGATCTATATTTATGATCACAAAGTTATGAAACAATATCATAATATTTTGTATTACTTTTGGACAGGATAGGGATTACGCTCCGCAGAAAATATTTCATATGGTTTGGCTGTTAGTCTATAATATTGTTTTAACAATTTCAAAAAATTTATTCAATTCTTGTATTCTTTTCAATTTGAAATTCAAATTAATTTTTTATCTAACTACGGCGAATTAAAATAGCAAAATTATATTTGACATATAATGTTACCATCAGCTGGCTTAATAAGGTTACCTTATTAATATACCTTGGTTTATTTGAATATAAAAATGAGGCAATAAAGGCAAATTTCCGTATTCTTTCAAATTGGTAGTTGATTTACTAACATCATAGAGAAATAATTTCGAAAAATATTGCAAACAAATCTCAATATCTTTCTACACACAGACACACAATTGGTTTCGTACAAAAAACTATTTCATAAATGCAGAAACTCTCGTCTATCAGGGGTAAATATTAATTTCAATTAAGATTTTTAATGCAATTTTAAGCTGTCTGTCTACGGCATTATCTTATATTTAGGTAGTCTTTTCTTTTTTATTATTAACCCTTGTTTATAGGCAAAAAAAGACCAAATATTAGAAAAACTTGTTATAAATAGATTATCCCAATCATCCAAATAGAGATGCCTCTAAGAGCCAAACCCAAAAAAAGCACGACCAGTTTGTTCGGAATTTTCTGCGGCTGAAATGGCTTGGTCCATCATGAATGTTAAACATTGAAGTTATACACGCGAATCAACTAATCAAACATTGATGTTTTGTGTGTGACTTTTTGGCCAAAACTAAAACTGTTATTATGCCCCCCCTTACTTTATTCTCCCTCCCAAAACTGCGTTAAGGAGATTAAAGAACATACGATACAAAATGGGTTGATTATACCAAAAATCACCCGTCAGAAGTGCTTCGGTGGAAAATCGGTGACATAGGTTTTTTATATCTAATATTATACTCGTATCCACGATTACCATTGTTATCAGTCCGGTTAGAATTTATATCCACTAAACGACGCTACTCAATGTTTTTTGACGCTGTTTAACGGCGGACGTTGACGGCTCAAGACCAATTAATATTTATCGTATAAACTAATATATATCGTAAAAACTATTGGGTCTTATGCATAAAAACGAGTAAAAGCGATGAGTTGAGTCAAGTAAGCAATTGCTCGTAAGTTGAGTTAGATCGAACAGCAACAGTTTTTCCTCAATTTCGTATGCATACAAATGAGATCAAACCATTTGCAATTACTTGAGCAAATTGAGATCAAACTTCTAATTGTTATTGAAGTGCTAACATGTCGTCAAGTGGTAGTGTATTAGAAGTTGTAGTAAATACTAATAATAAAATAGAAACTGACGATATATCTACATGCTTAGTACAAAAAATTAATAATTTGCTTGCCATTTCATTTGATCTGCATCTTTCGGGAATTTTATCCACACGCTTGCTTTGCCAGATATAAGTTTTGCAACATCCGCAATTGTTCGCGACACAATTGATTAATGTACTCCAATATCTGTGGCTATACCATTTTGGAATCCAGGATCTGCACGGAATCTTATATAGAGTCGAATTTGTTTAATGTTGCTGAGGGCACCAAAAAAATAATTCGCTAACCAACAAATGCTGCTATCATCAAATGTATGTATTTTTCATTTTATTATTACTTATATAAAAAATAATAATTAAGATTACAAACCTGTATAATTTTCTATCCTCATTTGCTAAATTTGTCTTACGCTGTTGATAACATTTTTTATTTATTTGTGGCACAAAATATTCAGCCATGATTTCTTTTTAGTGTACGCGATTCAACTAAGAGGCATGCTCAACAAAAGTTAAGCAAGAGCTCACAAAAGTAAGCAAAAGCTTGTTTTTATGCATATGAAAATGAGAACAATCTCATCCAACTTCAATTTCTAAGTTCAAACTTAGCAAGAAGAGATCAAACGCAAATACACCAAATTTTATTATGCATACGACGACAAGCACCTTTTACTCATAAAATCGAGTCCGAGCTCAAGCTCAAGTTTTATGCATGAGACCGATTGTTCTCATTGAAATAAAGAGTAAAGTTCATATTTTTACTAACAAAATTAAATATTTATAAATAAATTAAAAAATTATGGTCATGTTCTGGAATACCCGATGAGTTTTTACACTTTACACATACACTTCACCTGAGGACTGAACTGTTTTTCTACTTCTCATGTGAGTTGATGTTTTGAATTTGTAAGTAAACCAATAGTGCCCAAAATGGGTCCCATGGGCTGTTGGTGTGGTGTGCTCACACGTACAATTATAAAAGAGAAACCATAAAAAATAAAAAATATTTTCAAAATTGTCTTTCATTCATTTTTGTTTTCATACGATAACCGAAAAAATGGGGACATTTTTGACAAACATTAGTTCGCAACAAGTCGAATTATGTGACCAATCTATGGCGGAAGGACAAAACAGAAACAAATATATTTTTGTGTGGGAAAATGTATCATCAACAACCATATTTGCATTGAATATAATTTTTTTCTTCCTTAAAAATTTAAACTAATATTTGTACAAAATTTCTCACAGCATATGACATAGAAACAGAACTTTTCAAAATTTTGTATTTGAGGGTCGTACCTAATTTATTGCGCTCCGTACAAAAATACTCACCTTTTAAGGTTTGATAGACGTCCGTATTAACCAAATACGCAAAGACTTTATTTGCATCTATGCCAATTGAAAACAACGAAAATGGATGAACATATTTTTATAATTGATCGAAATATGCTTCTTTTCATAAAAACACAAAATTCTATTTTCAAAAAACAAAAAATTCAAAATACGCATTGTCAATGTTGAAAATTTTCAGCTTTATATTTTGATAACCAATGCGTATTTGCGTAACATTCATTGAAATACATGTATTTAACTTTTTAACTTAATAACGTTTACAGAACTAAATATTAAGTATCCTATATGTATGATTACATTAGAGTAACTTCCGGTAATGTGGACCATGCGTCAAATGTGGACCTCCCCCATATCTAAGAAAATGCTTGAAATATTTCAATGCTGCCTTGATAAATATTTTCCTTATTAGTGAAAACAAACATCAAAATTGGTTTTTAATAAATAATCGCAATGTTGAAAATGTAGTAGTAGAAAATGTAGCTCTGATTGCAAAAGTGTGATTTGAACATTTTTTAGCACAATAGTCGAACGTTTTTGCAAAATAGTCGAACACTTTGTTTATCTCAAATATAAAGAAGTTATTATGTGGTTTTTCTTGTTTTCTTTAACAAAAATATACGTTTAGCCGTAATTACAATCGGCGATTTTTAATTTTTATTCATTTTTGAAGCCAATAATTATTTCTAAATAAAAATATTCAATGTCGTGTAATGTGGACCACTATAAAAAAGTGGAACTTTTCATGAGGACGAGTTCGAAACGTGGGTGCATTTAATATGAGAGGAGGTATTCTATCCTCTGAAAACTCGATATGCGAAATTACAGATGCTTCTGTTGGATAATGAAGGAAAGACCTTCAAAATACCGCAAATGGGGCGGTACCCTTAAATGGGGGCTATTCCAAAACATTAACCCATATATTTTTGCATTCATTGTTACAGAAGAGTGTAATAAATTGAAATTTATCACAACCAAGCCACAACCTACCTTTACAATAAACTTTTTATAGACAAATATATATAATTTTTGACTTGGAATATATTTAGCCAACAAATCTACTATGTTGTGAAAACAATTTGTTTTCAGTTTTTACCGTTGCATTATAGGTAATTTGCCCTGTTTTTAGGAAAAAATTAATAACAGCGGGTTTAAACGATTTTTTGACTTTTTAAATGATGTATATGTACAAGAAAGAGAAAACGCAGATTTCTACAGTAAAAACCGGATATAACGAACAACGGTTATAAGCAACTACACATATAACGAACAAAGCTAATACTTTTCAGATATTTTCATTAGTTGTTTTATACACAACAAACGATTGAAAACGATTAGAGTAGTAATTTAATAAAATTTCGACCCCGCGATTAAATTTTTAAAGGAATAATTATTACAATGTCGTATGTTTTTGCAGAATGCATTAATATTATTAATGCAGTACCCACTAATACTCCTTAAGGACATTAATATGTAAAAGTGAGATAAAACCAGGCTTACTACAGTCGAACACGATTATAGTAAACACTGGATATACTGAACAAATTTTTTTATATGCCACTTTTTTATTTTTAATCAATCCTGAAAAAAGTAAAAAAGTTAATGTTTCATGGTTTATATTCTAAGGGGGAACTCAACCCCGCCATTTTCTGTTCTCCACTATTTAGATTTTTTTCTCGTAATCTTTCCTTCGACAACTTATTTGCGGATAAAGAGTCACGTTATTTGTTTTGTAATCAAAATTCGTGCGTATTCGTTTTTTCGCGGAAATGTTCTATCTTCTTATGTCATTCGGTGCATCTTGACAAATGCATGCAAAATAACCTAATTTCCTATTTTAATTTGACGTATTTTTCGTCCATATTGTTGTTATTGGCAATTTTACTTGCGGGGACGTTGTGAACAACAATATATTTCCTTACTTTTATTTCTTTCATCAAACCAAATATTGAAAATATTATTTTTTTTATCCTGAAGTTCCATACAAAAAACTGGTATATCTTGAAAAACGCAAAAAATCGCAATTTGAGACCTATTGGAATCAATTTAGAAGGCTTTCATTTATATATTTCAGTTGTCAAAAGATCTGACAAATTTAAACATTTTAGTAAAAGTCTATCTAAAATGACTTATGTGTAAAAAATAGAAAAATTTCTTTTATTATAGTCAAATATGTAAATTTTGAATCGCTACACAAACGTATTAACAAATATTATGTATTAAATAAATAGCGCACACCACCGTTAATACTCTCCATGTTTAATTTTTATGTTTATGCTTTGAATTTAGCGGTTTTAAACGGTTTAAAATACGACTTGATTTATTAAATTTTTTTATTTCTTTAATTTTATTTTCAAAGTTTAGAGTTTGGCAACGATTTTCACCGCTTTTAAGACACTTTTACGCAAAAAATCTTACAGATTCATAAAATTTGACATGTTTTCTTTTTAATGACATCAAAAAAGATTTTATTTTCCAAAATTGAAAAAATGACTTTTTGCCCAAAAACTGTCCAAATTACCTATAGTGCGTTGGTACGCCCAAAATATCAAAAAAAAAAAAAAAAAAAAAAAAAAAAAATGGTGGTCCACATTACCCGAAGTTACTCTACATTTCCGTCTTTCTTCAAAATTAGAGTAACTCCTAAATAACAAAACTATAATATTTCACTATCGAATAATCTCTATCATTTATAGAGACATTATCATAGTTTGGAACTGAGTCTTTGGCATCAAAAAATTCTTCTTCTTCACTCGGGCAAATATCAGTAACAGTTGTTGGTGTGTTGCGATATTTAAATAAAAATTGAAAACCACATTTTGCAAAAAATATGGCTTTAACAACGTTTTTCAGTTTGGACTCCTCTTTCAGCCAATCTATTGCTAGGAAGATTATATGCGGACAGAACATTTATTTATGCATTTAAGAAACAATTGGAAATCATTGCTTCGAAACTGTGGTCCATTGTCACTAACCAATGTATTACAAAGACCCAAAATAGAAAACATTTGCTTTAATTTCTCAACTAACACAACAGTTTTGGTTTTTGACAAAATACTAACTTGTTATGATATCATAACAACAATGTTAAACATTTTAAGCGCTATATCGCAAGCTTATAAAATAAAAAAACATATATATTGAGTGTAGATTTATAATTGGATTTACAATTTTATACACACATTTTCACTTTTTGGAGTTTTTAGTCTTAACACGTCTCTGTTATGCTTGAGTACCCCTACATATGTTTTTATAAACTATTTTGTCAAAATGCATTTTGTCGAGTGTTAACGGTTTTTATGTCTTTGATCGTATACAGCAATCAAAGAATCTGTATTTTGAAATTGAAAAAGGTCAACGGGAATAAATTCATATGGATATGAAGTAGAAGGCCAAGTAAAATTTGGACAATACTTGGTATTATCCTGTGTTCTTTGACAATAGCAACAATTTGTCCGATATTAGAATCGATGAAGGCCACCAAGCGCAACTCCTTGCCAATAACATGTGCATCGTGTAACAAATTTAGATTCGGTACGGTAAAATAGACGGTATTAATAACCTGTCTGCATAAAACTATCATCATTGACATCAAGAGAAAGATTTACATTTTTGTAAAAAATTAATTTGCACTTTGCAAATTTTGTGGTTTTGGCCAAGAATCATATCTAACAAATTCCATAATTTAACTTGCAATCACTTTTTCTTTTTACAATATATTTAATAGTTGTCGGGATACTATTCGTATCAAAATTAAAGATATTAATGTTGAAGTTTGATATACTTGTTGAACCTTCCAAAGACAACCTTGACAAAAAATCAATATTTCCCTATTTAGAACCAGGTCGATTTTTAATTACACAATTACAATTAGAAAGAAACAGAATTCATTTGTGAAACCTGATTGATACAATCTTAGATGTTGATGATCAGTATACACTGTAATCCTATACACATACTTATGAAACCCTTTAATAGCAAAAACCACTATGAAAATGCGAATGTGGTAGAAACTGCTTTTGATAATGTGGTAGACCCTATATCCTTTCCTTCAACTAGAATACTGAGAATTGTTACAACTCCGTAAGCCGAAGCATTCCAAGGAATCAATAGATAATTTCTATTAGTAGTTTTTTGCAATTTAAAAAAACTGCACATCCATTATCCCACTGCCACTGTGTTTCTTTACGAAGAACATGTTTCCCTATCATACTAGCAAGGATTCCGTCTATAATAGGCAATGGATATACATCCATATGAATCACCGGGTTTATTGTAACTTTAATATTCCGCACTGGTTATATAAAACCTTCCTCGCACATATTCAACTTTAGACATAAAGCTCGATGGCACTGAATAAGCTTTGAAAAATTTTGGTTGTGCACCAGGTTGTAAAAAATTTCTACTGAAAACGTATTTATAGGATTTTTATTTCTTAAAAATAACGAGGCAAATCTACATTTCAAATCCTCAATAACACTGGATGGGTAGATTCTTTTCACAAAAGAATTGTCACACAACCCACCAGTCATAACTGTAAAAATTGTTCTCCATGATGGAAAAATTACTTCCAACCCAAGATCTATTAATAATGTCCCACAGGTAGCAATCGAAATCGGAAAAGAGCTGTTTTTTTCTCAAGTCTAATGTCAAAAATTTCGACTTTGTGAACGTTTTGATAATGGAAGTCAATTCACAATAATGCATTTTGACAGCAAACTTGAGTGGCGCAGATATCCAGCTGGTCTCCCCGGGTGACCTTATTTATAGGCCATGTTCCAACCAGTTTCTTCCTAATAACGGTTTAAACCGATGCTCAGACTCCACTCGCGAATGCTCGCGAGCACTTTTAAAAACAACAACAAACAAAAATATCATAAAAAAGTAAACACATGCACACAACGAAAGGATGTGTGTGTGTGGCAGAAAGTGTGTGGAATAACAAATCACATGTCCAACAACTATTGAGTTTGAGCATTCGCGAAAATTCGGGAATGTTTGTTTTCATTCGTGAGAGAATGTCAGAAAGAATTTCAACCACCAAACGAAACGAACGATCGTTGTTGTGTGCTCTCACTCGTTTGTTATGTGTGTGCGAACATTCTTTGGCGAATGCTCGTATCGTAAAGAATTTATTGCCTCATTCGTAAAATGAGCACAAAACGAGAACAAAAGGCCCACTTCCACCATTCGTTCAAATCGTATCTTGTAAGAATGTCCCTTCTTCCCGCAGCTAAAACAGTTCTAATTCTTTGCATGAAATGTTTAGTTAAGTTAACGATGCTTTTGTTGTTGTGTAAAATGGTGTAAAATGTGGTGGGATAACATCTAAAAATGTTTTATATGCCTTGGCGGTCGCTTTTTCTGGAAGCAGAATACTTTACATGCGTTTATATGTTTCCGGACCGACAAAACCACTTTATTTTCTTCTTTAACCACATTTATTTTGAAGAATTGATTCATCCTTTCGAGATATTCTTCGAAATCATCACTAAAAAGAAACTGTTCGATGCCTCCAATTAATGTCATTATAATTATAATTTTAGCTTTTCCTAATGAAAGAAATGTAACTGTTTTTCCCGTTCAAAGTTATAATTATATTGCTATTGTGTAGATCTCCAACGTTTTATTAAAGCCAGTGTAAATGACATCGCTCTAATAGGTTAGTTAATGTTGACCTGTCAGTTAAGAAACCATGTTGATATGCAGATACTACAGGGGCAACAATATGGGATAACCTACGTGTTACAAATAATTCAAATTGCTTATGGATAGCACTCAATTGTACAATTCCCCTATAATTGTCAAATATTCTTCTATTGCCAGATTTATGAAGAAGAATTATAAAACTGAATCTCCAAAAATAAGAAAGAAATCAACAAACATATCAGATATTTTAGAAATATCAGAGGATACGCACAGTCGAGATTCGTACTGTTAGGATATTTCCGAAATTTACGTTTAGAATTTACGAAATTATAATAATTGGGGTTATAATGAAGACTACTTTTTATACCCTCCACCATAGTATGGAGGGTATATTAATTTTGTCATTCCGTTTGTAACTCACCGAAATATTCATTTCCGACCCTATAAAGCGCGTTTTTCAATTGAATTCGCTGAAATTTGGTACATTGTGTTCTTATTAAGTGCCAAATGCCTCCACAAAAAATTATAAATATAGGTCCACTTTTTCTGGTAGCCCCCATATAACGGTACCTCCTAATTTTCAGTATTTAGTACTTTGGGAATATAGGTCCATTTTTTCTTGTAGACCCCCATATAAAGGTACCCCAAATTTTCGTTTTTGGGGTTCAACCGAATTCGCTGAAATTTGGTACATTGGGTTCTTATTGGGTACCAAATATTTCCACTAAAAATTATAAATATAAGTCAATTTTTTCTGGTAGTCCCCATATAAAGGTACCCCCAAATTTCGGCATTTTGAGGTTCTTGAGCGCGTTTTATAACCGAAATCCCTGAAATTTTGTATTTTGTACCTGTATATGGAAACACACCTCCCTACCAAAAAATATTAATTGTCAACCCCTTTTAGGCGTAGTCCCCATATAACCCCATTTTTTTATATTAATATAATTATCTGATTTTTCCGCGTTTTGGGTTTGGTTCTAACACTCTGTTGTATATAATTTCCTATTAAAAATTATTGTTTACATAATCGGTTTGTAGATATGTCGGTATAGGTCCATTTTTTGTATGTTCCCTATATTTTCATTTCAAGTATCTGCCAGTATATCTATGGTGGAGGGTATCCAAAGTTCGGCCCGGCCGAACTTAACGCTTTTTCACTTGTTATTATATTTAAGTTGTTTGCGTAACTTCTGTAGTCTGAATTTGGCGCTTTTCAATATTTAACATAATTCATTGTAGAGTTGAATTTTGTATATTTGAGTTGCATTTTTATCATGAAATTTGATTATCAATATTACCTTTACTAAACATAGCCTGAAGCAATACTAAATTTACTTTAGCATAGTTTAACTTATTTATTTTATTAGAAAATTGGAAATTTGAAGCGTTTCGCTCATTCCGCTGAAAAAAAATGCTCACGTAATTGCGAATTTGTCGATTTCTCGTAGTTCTCAGGAGTTAGGACTGTTTACAGCACATTATGGGGTATTTTGCATTTAGATATTCCACATAAAGTCCAGCTCACGCAAAAACTGAAATCATTTGAATATTCACAACATCGTAGATACATAGAATGGGTGCTTGATCAAAAGACGGTGGACACCAATTTGTCGAACAAAATTTTCTTTAGCGATTAAACATATTTCTCACTCGGTGGGTATACTAAATCCTCAAATAATTAAGGGGACCCCCCCATTCTCGGGGTCAAAATTTTTGTGGATATAATTCGAATCTACACTGATTAAAGAATGTCCCTACAAAATTTCAAGTGAAAATCTCAAGAACTCTTGAAGATATAGCCGATTTATTGTGTCAGCATCAAGTGACGGCTGAAGGGCTTCTCAAACTTTAAACGCGTTTTTCTCTAAACATTTTTTTGCGAATGGCGGGCAGTTATCATGTCCGCCATCAATATAAGGACTTTTCTTTAATTACAAAAAAAACAACAAAACAATAACAAAATTTTTTTGTAAATTATTTTTCTTCTCTTTTAAATCTTCAATTATATATGTGCAAAGTTACAAACCTTAACAAGCATTTGTATTCATTTACCAGCCCATTGAAAATCTTGAAAAATTAAAATCGAGAATGGGGGGGGGGGGGGGGGGTTCCCTTAAAGCAAGGCCATTTTATCCAGAAAATTATTTTAACAAGACGGTGCCACATGCCACACAACTCGAATGAACATGGGTTTATTGCATGAGACATTTCCTGGTCGCGTAATTTCTCGTCGTTACGATATCAACTGGTCACCAAGATCATGCGATTTGACACCATCAGACTTTTTATGGGGCTACGTGAAAAACCGTTTTTATGCAGATAAGCCTTCAAACTTGAGTACTTAGAAACCAAAATTCATCAAGTTATCGCTGAGATACACAAAAAGTGATAGAAAATAAATCTTTATATATAAATGAGAATTGCTGTTCGTTAGTCTCGCTAAAATTCGGAAACAGCTGAAAGGATTTTTCTTATCTTAGTCTTGAAATGTTAGTGGAGCTTCAGGGAAGGTTAAAAAGGTTCAAAAAATTTGAAAATCGCGAAAATTTTGCAAAAAAATTTATGAAGCATATTTGCATTTCCACGAATTTATTATCAAGCTATTTTGGTTGCAACATCCACAGATGTTATTTTGAGACATTTTGAAAATTTTTCCAAATATTTTATTATTTATTTTTTTCAATTGGATTGATATTGTATTGAAACTATTTTATGTGAGAATACCTAAAAAATTTAAAAGTATAACATTGAATTTACACGCGATCATTGTTGGGCAATTGCTAGGATGGAAAATCAGAAGACATTCTGAATGGAGTTCGTGTCCATTCAAGAAATTTCCTTCAAAATAATTATAATAGTTCCATAAGAACATGTTGTTCCTTAAAGTACCAAATCAAGTGGTACCATATTATGGTGGTTATATGCATAATCATTTGTCAATATCTTTGAACTTATAAAAAGAATACCTCACATATATCCGACACAAAAAATTTGTATCACAGAAATAAAACTAATATACAATATATTTTCTTTGCAAAAATCTATCATTAACAAAAAACAGTAATATTTAAAAACAGCCAAGGCAAAATACCATATGTGGAGGTGATACCAAAATCTCCACCGAAAACATTTATTATAACAAAGAGTCTCACGATGTTACCTATAAAATTGCAAATTGTAAAAATGGGGGTAAGAACTTAAACATAACGAAAAATTGAACTGGAAATATTTATGGCGTTTTTTTAAACGTTGAGTTTTGTACATAATTTCTGGGATGATGTTATTTATTCACTGGAATCCGTTTTGCCTAATTATAGCCAACTCTTTGAGAAAATTCGGTCTTTATTTAAAATACCGAAAATGGGGACGGGGCCAGTATGTAGGAGCTATATCAAAACTTGGACCTAAATAAAGATTTGTTTGCAAAAATGTGTCTTACCCCCCAATATACCGGAATGACATATTACAGCTAATACAAAGATTTGACACCACTTGAGTAATGGTATGGGGGATACCATTTTATGGGTGTTACCTGGAAACTTGAACCAATATTGATAATTTTTTGTAATGATATTTTGTACTCAATGATGATCTAAAATATAAAATTACAACCAATTTGCTTGAAAGCGTGACGAAAATCCCCAAAATACCGAATATTGTATGTACCGTTATATTGGTCCACAAAGGTGGACCAATATTGATAACTTTTTTGCTCAGTAAGTATCCCTTATATTCAATTAGAAGCAATTCTGTTGAAGGCCGTGCCAAAGATCTTCAAAATACCGAATATATGCGCATTTAAATTTATTAAAAATAATTTTTTTTCCACGAATTCGAATATAAATAAATTTATATCAACAGAAACTTTAGAATGCAAAAATAGAAAAAACATATTACAAAGATCTGTACACTCTACCTTGTGGTGGGGGGTTTAAAAACAAATCTAAAATTCCGGGAATTATAAATCAACAATATTGCTAGGCAAGACGTTTGCCGGGCCCGCTAGTTTATAATAAAAAATATGTATCATAAAATATTTAAAATGTATTTTATTTACGTTTACTTTTGAAGCCACGAATTGGATAACCCTGTAAATTCACATATTAATAGAATATCATACAATAGAGGCTAACTGCCAAAATATTATAATCATTCCTGTGGTCCCAAAAACATCTTATTATAATTTGACGAACTGCGCAAGAATCAACCATTGAATCCAGATACTGATGAGAATGATATTTCTTCAGAAGCAATGCACAATGCATTAATACATTGCCTCTGAATAAATGTCATGTGTCAAATGTCATACTTGTAGATGACGTAAAATTAAAAAAAGGCAAAAAAATTTTTGAAACCGCAAAAACAAAATTGAAATTGTAATAACGCCGTGTTTCGCTTAACTGAGGAAGAGATACTTTTAGGCAGAAGGCAAATAGCACTAATCGGACATATAACAGTGCAATATTAGTGGAGTGGTAATTCGCCCAATAAGTTACATAATGCAACTGAGTGTCCATGAAAATGAAGATACTGTTTGTATCATGGAAGGAGGAAAACATCACCAAGTTAACAATTTATTCAAACCAATCCCGTACCAACAATATTTAATGATACACGCGCACATTGAATACATATTTTTTTAATTGATGTTTTTCTTACAATTTTTGTTGTCCCATTCAGAAAGGAGCTCCAATTATGGTTTTTGTAGGTCTTATTTAAAAAAACTTTAAGGATTCTCGATCAATTAATCATATATACATCGACATTTGCACAAGTTTTTGTTCAATTAAGATAAAATTAATTTTCAATTTTATTGTAAAAAACAAATTAAACTCATGGGCTCTTGGGGTTTTTCCTTAGCACCTAGTGTCTTTCACAAATGATGTCAAATATGTATGTAAAAAATGGCAGATTATTTTTCAATAATAATGCAATTAACCGGTAAAAAGTAAGAGGAAATTTATTTTTAGTGACATTAATTTTGAAATCAATTAACCGATAAATACTGTACTCAATATCCATTTGGCGATCATTTTGATATTTACTTATTCTGAAAGTTCTACGTTATCCGTCCGACATACCCCCTTTTATACTTATTCTTAGTGCTTTGGAAGTGTGGCCAAAATTGTCCAACTTAGGTTTTCATTCTATTTCAATATTGTCAATATGTCTGCCTATATCAATCGTTTCGCATACATCTTTATTAGAAGTGTGCAGTTTCTAACATTAAGATATATGTATGGCATATGTAACAAAGGTGAAAATATATTGTTTTTGTTTAGAATCTTATTATGTATGTGTTAAGTATGTATGTCTTTTGTTTAAGTATGATTATGTACACATGAGAAATGGGGTATTTTAAGCATAAATATTTTGCGGAATTATAAATAGGATAGATTTTTTTGGTTTTGAAGTAATTAACGTGTTGTCATAGGAAACAGTTGGGTTTTTTTATTCCACTTACCTTGGTGGATTTCCCTTGGCTTTGGCAAATTTGTTACACATGTGTGGGGGCACATAAGAACATTAGCAGGATGTAGAGTTCCATCTAAAAATCTTCGACGAGCTTCACATAGATTTATCCCTCCTAAAGGTGTCTTGGGCAAATGATTAGGCGGTACCAGCGCCAAACAATATATGCCAACTTGATGAATAGAATCGACTGCTTGCAGCACCCTAGACATCCATTGAAAACTTTCCTCTTCTGAGCAGTCAGGTCGTTGTTCTGCTATGACACATACACGTTCATCCCTTAAAACTTTTATGCTGAAAACTGCAATGCGGCCCCTATATATAAAACGCATTGGTTCCACCGCCAGTACAGTAGCAATTATATCGTCGGCGTTGTGCTTTCGTCCTGTAACAGTCATCAATCCATCACGTGAACCACAAACAAAAACTAGACCACCGGGCCCTAAAAATCCTAAAAGGCCGGAGCGTACGAAGAACTCTTCGCTAATAGGTTTAGATTTAATGATTTGACCATCTTTATCACATTCTGGATCTTCCAAAAGGGGTTGCACTTTGAAAGTCGTATTTGTCAAGCCCTCTAATTCATAGTAAGTCGAACCTGTCGCACCACTTGTAACGCATATTTCACCAACTTGATCTGTTTTGCATAAAACCGGGTGTCCCTCCGACCTCACTACTACTATTGTAGCCGTTGGCATAACTTGCCCACAATCCTGCAGTGTTAATGAGGTCAACGAATCTTCACTGTCCACTCGAACCACGCCATGAGACAAGGCAGCCATTGATAGTACCCCTCTGCCAGTAGCCGACTGACTAAATCCAACCGATGAACGTCCAGGACGACGCAGAGAGACCGTAAACACCTCCGAGCTACTTGCACATGGACAAATAGCATCAGCACGTAATCCCTTGGACTGAAAAACGCTTAAAAACTGATCGCACGAGGACAATGACCATGGATTTGCTCCATCGGCGACAAGGAGCATTCTGAGAGATGAAAGGGTTATATCTTTATGGTCTTTCGTTGCTAGAAGGCCCCAGTGCAAATCTCTGCTTTTGACTAGACAACATGAGGCCCTATGTTTCGTTATTAACTGCATCCACGATGATGGCCTTAACTTCATTAGGGCATAAGGAATAAAAAGTACATGCATCCCATTCAAAACGGAAGTGAGAACGGCATGCCAAAGTCCAACTTCACGCTTGAAATCTAAAACACACACCATAGTTTCGCCTTCTGTATATCGGCATGCCATAGTCAATGCCCTACAATGATTCATCATAGCCAATCGTGTAACCGTTACTCCTGCAAAGATTGGACAAAAGGAATATTTAAAATTAAATACCATACTAGTAAACGGAATAATAAATAAAACAGTTAACAGCGAAATGTATACACTTAAATAAAATGTTCGACATACTTAATATTAATAATAATCTAAATCATTAATATAAACGAAAAAAAAAAAATTTCCTCGCAATCCGGATAATGTGCTTTTCAATGCCTCAAATTCTTCAAATAAAAATTGTATTTGAGATATAATTTATTCTAAGACGGAAACATCTGCAATTGATTTTTTATTGCGACATAGCCCAACAATGTTCTACAATCTAGAATTTTTATAAAAATTCTACAATCCTATAAACAATCTAGTCCATTAAAAGGACCTCCCCCATTCTCGGTTTCAAAAAATCGAAATTTGGTTTTCTATTTAATTCGAACCACAGTAATTCACGAATGCTCCTTTAAAATTTGAAGTACAAATCTCAAAAATTCTTGAGAACCTAGCCGGGTTATTTATCAGCATAAAGCGATGACAAGTATGCATCTGAAACTTTACAAATGGCAGGCACGATAACTCAAACAGAAAAATAGGGAATTAAAAAATTATAGGTTCGTAATTTTGTTTATTTTTATGTGATATTAATAATCCTAGTTCAGACGAGACCCACACATGTGCTCTTTCGAATTCCGTTGGAATTTTTGAAATGTTCCAATGATCTGAAATTATGCCCGCCGTCGAAAAGAAGGAATTTTCCTTATTACAAAAAACAACTACAAAACATTAACAACAAAATTATTTCAATTAATTTATGCTTTAAGTTTCAAAGTAATTACATACAATGACACAAGTCTTCAAAATAATGTACGTTCACTTGCCAGTCGGTTGAAAATCGACTGGTTGCCCTTCCTATACAGGTACACCTTTTTGACTACAGGTACACCTTTTTGACTATCGAAAACCTAAATATTCGCCACACCCACCATTCCTGATGCAATATTTAGTACTTAAGGGCTTTGCACCCAATATTAGAATTCTACCCTCACCCGTACCGTGCCGTATAGTAGGGAAGACTGGGGCGCCATTGGCATTGGAGCACATTTGACAATGGCGTTTTTGATATGAAGCTCTCATTATACATCACTAGCTTTGATACATAGGTATCGAATATCAAAATAAATAACTGTAGCAAAGTTTGAAACCTCTAGCTAGTAAGCTTATATAAATGCACGGGTTTTTGTACTCTTCCATTCCATTTCATAAGTATTTTGTGTATTTCACTTTTCAAATTTTAAGGCAGTTTTTTTAGAAGATTGATAGGAAGAAATGGAAAAATATAAGTGTGTGTGTGGACTTTGAGACGTAAACGTCCGCAGCTAGAAAATATAGCCTTAAAAGTCAAACATTGAGTCGCATATTAAAACAAAATAGAACCTTTATAGTACTGAGATATAGAGCTTTAAAAATGTGCCGAATGTGCACCAGTCTCCCCTACCGTTTAGTAATTATATTACAGATATATGGTACGATTTTAGTACTAATTTCCATCATTCAGGCATAACGGTTGCATTGTAATATATTTTTTCCCTTTAATATTTTTGCACATCATTCTACCTTGAATAGCTTAAGCATGATATTTATTTACTTAATGAACCATATTTGTATCGATTTTCAAAAAAAAAAAAATATATTTTTAATAGTTAAAGCTAGATTCGAAGTTTCAGATTTATATCACTATCGGTTCCATTGTATTATAATATTTAATACAATTTTTGTACCAATTTCCAAAAAATATTTTTGCACATCATTCTATTTTTAATAACTTATGCTACATAGCAAATGTTTGTACCTTTATTCCAGAATTCCAAATTCCTTTTTAGTACGAATTTTCACAAACCCCGAATTATCACACGCCGCAACAATAACGACGCGTTATTGATACAGAGTAGGGGAGACTGGGGCACCTTCGGCATCGGGGCACCTTCAGCAATCGCGTTTTCGATATGAAGCTCTCACCGTACATCAGTAGTTTCGATACATAGGTATCGAATATCGAAATAAATAACTGTCACAAAGTTTGAAATTTCTAGCTAATAAACTTATTTAGATGCACGATTTTTTGTATTTTTACAGATGTGAAAATTTTGAGAAAAATCCGCGAAAATGTTGCAAATATATTTTGGAAGATATTAGGATTTCCACACGTTTTATATCGAACTTTTATGATTTTATCCCTTCATAGTTCTTTTTGGACACATTTTGGGCGAAAATTGGCAGCGTATAATATCTTAAAGTAATTGTCAATTATGGAAAATTTTCAAAATATGTTAATTTTCTACAATTAATTGGATTGTCATTGCCAAGAAAAAACTATTGTATATGAAAATTTATATGTTCATGTATGTTCTAATACTAATAATGCGATAATTAACATATTAGTATTCACGTCAGATATTTGAAGTTTTGTCTTATTTTCTTTAGCTGTTGGATATGAAATCCTATTTTCATATTTGTCAAAATTGTATTATTTTAATACCCTTCACCACACTGTGATATAGGGTATTATGTCGTTGTGCCTACGTTTGTAACAGGCGAAAGGAAACGAGATAGACACATGGTTCCTTTTGAGAATATGCATAGAATCACTTTTTAAGTCGATTTATGCATGTCCGTCTGTCTGTACATGTTAAATTGTAAACAAAGTACAGGTCACATTTTTGATTCGAATTGAATGAAATTTGGCACAGCTCATTTATTTGGCCCAAGGACGACCCCTATTGAAATTGGGAAAAATCGGTTCAGATTTAGATATAGCTCACATATATATTTTCGTCCGATTTTATGTAAATGGCGCACCAAAGTCCCTATATAACTTTCGATTTACATGAAATTTGGCATAGCGTACTAAATAAAGCCTAGGGCGATGTGTGTTAAATTTCGTGAAAAACGGATCAGATTCAGATATAGCTCCCATTTATATTTTCGCCCGATTTTAGGTAAATAGTGCACGAAATTTGGTATAGCGTGTTTAATTGAGTCTAGAATGATGTATGCTAAGATTCGTGAAAATCGGTCCAGTTTTAGATATAGCTCACATTTATATTTTCGTCCGATTTTATGTAAATGGTGCACCAAAGTCCCTATATATCCTTCGATTTGCACGAAATTTGGCATGGCGTACAGAATTGAGCCTAGAATGATGAATGGTAAGTTTCGGGAAAAAAATTCGATATACCTACCATATATATTTTCGTCCGATTTTATGTAAATGGTACACCAAAGCTCTATATAGCTTTAGATTTGCACGAAATTTGTCTGTCTGCCCATGTTATATTGTAAACAAAGTACAGGTCGCATTTTTGTGACGTACAGAATATTATGTATCAATTTTACTATACACCGTTTTCCATAAATGTGTCCCATGGTACGCAGACGACACTAAATTTGACCGAATGAAATTAAATTTAGCATAGGTTGTAGAAAGACATGAGTATGTTCCTTCGAGTGAACATTGGCATGCAATTCTAAGGGTACATATTGTTACGTTCTTGGATTTTACCTCATCCCGTGTAGACGTTGTTTTCTTTCCCGATACAATTCGTACCAAATAAAACGCGGGTTCTTTCTGATTACGATTATTACAATGATTTTATTCACACAACTTTACTTTGCACTTTACTTTACACGACGGTTTCAATTCGCGATCTGATCCACAACTGACTAACTGCCTTGCCATTCCCTCTATTTATATGAGCCCTGCCTGTCGCTACAGAAGTTTCTAGACGATCTGGTAACATCTGGATCACGAACAATCTACCAATGCAACAAACACACATACAAACTTACATTGAGTAGACAATAACAACAACACATACAAACTTACATTGAGCAAACAATAACAACAACACATACAAACTTACATTGAGTAAACAATAACAACACATATACAGGTGAGGGGGTAACAAAGAAAGAGGAATTAAGCGATCATCAATGATGACGTTTAACAAGAATTGTACGTCAACAAAAAAATAGACAATGAAAGAGGAAATGGAAGGATGTAGAAAAATCTATACAGTAGTTGTTGTTGTGAAGTTATTCAAATAAACTGCGTAGTAGAAATTTACGTTACAATTCAAATTCTTAAATTAACGGAATTCATCTAAAGTAACTTAAATCTAAGTTTATATTCGTAACATTGCCCCCCGCTTAAGCCTGTTCGTCCCGAATAGGCACAGTTCCCGTTCCGTAGGGGGTCAGCCGCTCCAAATGTACCACTTTCATCTTCGACCTGGGACTGTCGCTCCTCTGGATGCGGTAAACGACGTCATTTATCTTCGTGACAATCCTGTAGGGTCCTTCCCAGTGCGTTTGCAATTTGGGGCATAGTCCTTTCTTTCGTTGTGGGTTGAACAATAGTACCAGTTGCCCTTCTTGAAACCCATCGGTATTTGCCGCTCGATCGTACCTTGCCTTCATGCGGTTGCTAACCATTTTTATTCGATGTCGGACTGCATCGTGGACTTTACTAAAAGAGTTTTGACTGTCTTCATCTTGGTTCACATCGTCGTTTGGGGTAGCACCGAATATCAAATCGCCAGGTAGCTTTAACTCATTTCCGAACAGAACTTTGGCTGGGGTCCGGGATGTGGAATCATGAATGGCCGATCTATAAGCCAGTAGAAACTTGGGGATATGCTCATCCCAGTCTCGTTGACCGCTGTCCACCACTTTCCGTAGATGTTCTTCAAGGGTGCGATTGAATCTTTCCACCATGCCATCTGATTGTGGATGTAGGGGCGTCGTTCTGGTTTTCTTGATTCCGTAGGAGTCACACATTTCCTTGAAGATCGCCGATTCAAAATTCCTACCTTGATCGGAATGAACCTCAGATGGAACACCATAGCGACAAATCCAATTTTTGCTGAACACATCCACAATTGTCCTGGCTTCTTGATTTGGGATAGCATAAACCTCTGGCCATTTACTGAAGTAATCCATGACCACTAAGACATACCGGTTCCCAGAGTCGCTTGTGGGGAACGGTCCAGCTACATCCATTGCGATTCTTTCAAAAGGGGCTCCTGAATTATACTGCTGCATGTAGCCTCGACTCTTCCGTGTTGGACCTTTAGCTCTTATGCACCTTCCACAATTGGCGATCCAGTCGGCAATGGATTTTTGACAGCCGACCCAGTAGAATCTCTGCTTTACCTTTTTAGCGGTCTTTGCTATGCCAAGATGTCCTCCACTTGGCCCATCGTGAAACTCCGACAAGACATCCCTTATTTTGGAGTCTGGGACGACGATCAAGTTCCGGTGAGATTTACCGTCCTCACTTTCCCATTTGCGATATAGGCAACCATCTTTTATAAGTAGACTGTCCCACTGGGCCCAATAGGATTTTAAAAGAGGGCTTTCGGAGGTAATTTCTTTCCGACTAGGTCGCTTGCCCGTTTCTATGGCCGAAATTATTTTGCCCAGAATGGGATCTCTTCGTTGTTCCGTCGACCAATCTTCACCCGACTCAAACTGCAATCGTCGGACATCAACGATATTCTCTTTGCACTCGGCCTTTGAGCAGTGCCTGTATTCTACCTTGCATGGCCGACGAGACAGGGCATCAGCATTACCGTGTTTTCCGTCTTCTCTGTGCTCGATTCTGTTTAACGGTGACTCATTGGTGGACTGTTGAGCCATTCTTCTACCATCTTTCGTTGGAGGTGGTGACGATGACCTGGATCGTTTGCGCTTAGCTCTGCATTCGCGCGCAATATGACCTGCTTTATCGCAGTTGTAGCATCTAACCCTGGGCTTAGTCATCCCTACTAACTTTGTTTCTTCTATTACCCGCCTCATGGCGTCCTTGATCAAGTTAACGAGATATTTGTGTTCGCAACATTCGGTCTCCAGTTGGCTAATCTTGTGGGTCTGGGGCTTAACAATCATTCTTGCCGTCTCTTGGGCAAGGGCAAACGACACAGTTTCGGCAAACGACGCTTTTGGTGACGCATATGTTGCACATTTAATCTCAGGGTCACGTATGCCATTCACAAAGGTTTCGATTTTCATACGGTCCAGCAATGGGTGATTCTCTCCTGGATACGTCATTAACACCAAACGTTCCACCTCAGCTGCAAAGTCTTGTAAGGTCTCGTTTGCCCTCTGTACTCTTCCCCTTAATTCCATAAGGTAGATGTTTTGTTTATGTTCGCCACCGTACTTACGTTCCAGTGCAGCAATAACATCTTCATAGTTGCTTCTAGAAGCGACAGGAATACTCTGTATAACATCAGCAGCACTGCCCTTCAATGCCAGAAGTAGTGCAACCGCTTTGTCGCTGTCGTTCCACGAATTTCTAGAAGCCACTGTCTCGAACTGTAACTTGAAAACATTGAATGACGTAGAGCCGTCGAATACAGGAGGTTTGATTTTTAGTGTGTTATCAGGAGCTCGCACCGGACCACCTTTAATTTCCAGTTCCGACATTTTCTTTTCCAGATTCGTAAACCTGTGGTCGTGGGCCAGAAATTTCTCGTCAACCGACTGCACTTTCTTATCCAACTCTTTTATTTGGACCTCCACGGTTTCCACTCTCCTTCCAATAACTTCTGTAATGTTCTCGAGTTTCTCGTTCATTCTACAGTTCTCTGCCTTGAGTTCATCTAACTTTCTGGAATTCTCTTCGAACATTCGTCTCGTGTTTTCTTCTAACTTTCTGGAATTCTCTTCGCTCCTTCTGGAATTTTCCTCAAACTTTCTGGCATTCTCTTCGAACATTCTTCTCGTGTTTTCTGCTAACATTCTGGAATTCTCTTCGAACATTTTAGCCAGCATTTCTCTTAAATCGTCACCCCTGGCAGCTACTGACGAGACTTCCCCACCGTTGGATTCGCCCATTTCCGATAAATCCACTTCATCCTTACTGTCAAACTCATATGTATCGATGTTCATACCACGGCGCTCGAACTCATCCAACAGGCGTTTTTGTAGCTCAGCCTTGTTGCCAGTAGAGGACAATTCCAATTTATTTAGCTCCTTCTTCAAGTCTTCCACTCGTAGATCCTTAAACTTCATCGTAGTATTATCGTAATCCCACTTCTGACACCAATTGTTACGTTCTTGGATTTTACTTAATCCCGTGTAGACGTTGTTTTCTTTCCCGATACAATTCGTACCAAATAAAACGCGGGTTCTTTCTGATTACGATTATTACAATGATTTTATTCACACAACTTTACTTTGCACTTTACTTTACACGACGGTTTCAATTCGCGATCTGATCCACAACTGACTAACTGCCTTGCCATTCCCTCTATTTATATGAGCCCTGCCTGTCGCTACAGAAGTTTCTAGACGATCTGGTAACATCTGGATCACGAACAATCTACCAATGCAACAAACACACATACAAACTTACATTGAGTAGACAATAACAACAACACATACAAACTTACATTGAGCAAACAATAACAACAACACATACAAACTTACATTGAGTAAACAATAACAACACATATACAGGTGAGGGGGTAACAAAGAAAGAGGAATTAAGCGATCATCAATGATGACGTTTAACAAGAATTGTACGTCAACAAAAAAATAGACAATGAAAGAGGAAATGGAAGGATGTAGAAAAATCTATACAGTAGTTGTTGTTGTGAAGTTATTCAAATAAACTGCGTAGTAGAAATTTACGTTACAATTCAAATTCTTAAATTAACGGAATTCATCTAAAGTAACTTAAATCTAAGTTTATATTCGTAACAATATGCACAGATTTAATGTAACTATCCTAAATAGGATATGAGCAAAATTTGACGTCGCTACATCGTTGCATTCGGGAGATACGGTACCTAATTTCTGATAAATGAAAGTCCAATATCAACAAAAAAAATGATTTTTTTAGATTTTTGATATGTGTCGTCTATAATCAGCTCATAAAATATGTAATCCAAAAATATACATTTACTTGCCGCGTATTAAATAAAAGCTCTAGAACATTTTGTTGCCTGTGGGCAACATTGGGCCATAAAGGATTAAACAGCAACTTACTCAAATGTTAAATTTAAATCAAGTTGTTAAAAATGTGAGGATATAGCAAATCCGATTACAACATTTCACGATTTAGAGTTAAGATATAAAATAGGCATTTACAATTAAAAGACGGTCTACTTCTGCCAAAAACTATTTATAAAATACTAGCTGACCCGGCAAACGTTGTTTTGCCTTATCAATATTGCATCAATATATGGTTGGTAAAAAACATTTGCCACTAATTTTATGTCAATAAAAAGTATTAACTGGTATCCCAATGCAGGCCCAAGCACATAACAAATGTTTTTTAATAGATCATGTTTTGTTATTGCTCCAACGTTTTTCATTATCTTATATGTCCCTTCTTGAAGGATTCTTAATTACAATGACATTTAGTTCATGTCCAACGGTTCTTTTGATTTTTATATTGAAATCAGTATATAACACGAAAAATTTTAGATTTGGCATAGAAATTTAGTGGTTTTCGCTCAGTTATAGGTATATTTCATTTTTAAATAAATTGTTAATTCGTTTTCAGATTGCCGTTATAGATTTGTATATGTTTGCTATATATTTTATAAATAGTTTTTGACAGTTATGGGGGAAGAGTTTGGCCAATGTTGACGACGTAGACCTATTTTATATCTTAACTCTAAATCGTGAAATGTTGTAATCGGATTTGCTATATCCTCACATTTTTAACAACTTGATTTAAATTTAACATTTGAGTAAGTTGCTGTTTAATCCTTTATGGCCCAATGTTGCCCACAGGCAACAAAATGTTCTAGAGCTTTTATTTAATACGCGGCAAGTAAATGTATATTTTTGGATTACATATTTTATGAGCTGATTATAGACGACACATATCAAAAATCTAAAAAATTCATTTTTTTTTTGTTGATATTGGACTTTCATTTATCAGAAATTAGGTACCGTATCTCCCGAATGCAACGATGTAGCGACGTCAAATTTTGCTCATATCCTATTTAGGATAGTTACATTAAATCTGTGCATATGTACCCTTAGAATTGCATGCTAATGTTCACTCGAAGGAACATACTCATGTCTTTCTACAACCTATGCTAAATTTAATTTCATTCGGGCAAATTTAGTGTCGTCTGCGTACCATGGGACACATTTATGGAAAACGGTGTATAGTAAAATTGATACATAATATTCTGTACGTCACAAAAATGCGACCTGTACTTTGTTTACAATATAACATGGGCAGACAGACAAATTTCGTGCAAATCTAAAGCTATATAGAGCTTTGGTGTACCATTTACATAAAATCGGACGAAAATATATATGGTAGGTATATCGAATTTTTTTCCCGAAACTTACCATTCATCATTCTAGGCTCAATTCTGTACGCCTTGCCAAATTTCGTGCAAATCGAAGGATATATAGGGACTTTGGTGCACCATTTACATAAAATCGGACGAAAATATAAATGTGAGCTATATCTAAAACTGGACCGATTTTCACGAATCTTAGCACACATCATTCTAGACTCAATTAAACACGCTATACCAAATTTCGTGCACTATTTACCTAAAATCGGGCGAAAATATATATGGGAGCTATATCTGAATCTGATCCGTTTTTCACGAAATTTAACACACATCGCCCTAGGCTTTATTTAGTACGCTATGCCAAATTTCATGTAAATCGAAAGTTATATAGGGACTTTGGCGCACCATTTACATAAAATAGGACGAAAATATATATGTGAGCTATATCTAAATCTGAACCGATTTTTCCCAATTTCAATAGGGGTCGTCCTTGGGTCAAATAAATGAGCTGTGCCAAATTTCATCCAATTCGAATCAAAAATGCGACCTGTACTTTGTTTACAAGTTAACATGGACAGACGGACATGCATAAATCGACTTAAAAAGTGATTCTGTGCTGACCCGGCAAACGTTGTGTCGCCTTATCAATATAAGGTTGGTAAAAAACATTTGCCACTAAGTTTATGTCAATAAAAAGTATTAAATGGTACCACAATGCAGGCCCATGCACATAACAGTTTAAAATTTGGTAGAACTTATTTCATGATTTTTTTCATGAAGATCATGTTTTGTTATTGCTCCAACGTTTTTACATTATCTTATTTGACCCTTCTTGAAGTACTCTTAATTACAATATCATGTTGTTCATGTCCAACTGTCCTTTTGATTTTTATATTGAAATCAGTATATAACTCGAAAATTTTTAGATTTGGCATATAAGTTTAGTGGTTTCCGCTCAGTGATAGGTTTTTTTTCCTTTTTAACCCTTTCAGTGTCAATAAAAATTTTTGTCGGAATAAAAATCTAAAATTTTGTATTTAAAATCATATAAAGGGGCATAGTTTAGAAAAAATAGCAATTGTCATTTTAATCATCGGACAGTTTCCTCTGTCTTTCAGCAAAAACAACAATAAAAACGGTACATAGGATAACCGAAAAATCGCAAAGAAAGAGAGTATTTTTAAATGTCGAATATATTCGACAAAAACACTGAAAGGGTTTATGTTTTCTAGATCTGTTAGAAACATACAAATACTTGTTCCGCGTTTGTGTTCTTTATTGGAAAAAGCCTTTTTTGTACGAATTTCTAGAATTTTTAACACCTTACCGCCTTCTCTTAAAACAGTTAACTCTTCCTTAAAATGTTATCGAACTCATTTATACGATTACTTCAACCTCAATTCATCTTAAATTCATAGGTTTTGCTTATTTGTTTGTGTTTTTATTGTATAACTGATTTCAACATTTAAATAAATTTAACTATAATAAATTATATTTTTTAATTGATAATTGTGATATAATAATAAGATATTTGAACCTGTAAATTGAATTTAGTCCTTTAGATATAATATTGAAGTCCTTTGCCCTATGTGATAGGTCGCTGCATCAAATAATGGAATAATAATAATAAAAATGTTTTTGAAGTACAATGGTTCTGAACCCCTCCAACTGAATAGACGTTAAGATATCATTAAGCTAATACACTGTTAGTTTTAAGCTTTTGGAGTAGTTTATATTTTGTTGTTTTTTGAATCGCTTTTGGCCCTTTGGGCTAGATTCTCGTTTATGAAATAAATTGAAATTGTTAATTAGTTTTCATATTGCCGTTATAGATTTGTATATGTGAAAAGTTTGGCCAATGTTGACGCCGGATACCTTCCTTTAATTGTAAATGTCTGTTTAATATCTTAACTCTAAATCGTGAAATGTTGTAATCCGATATGTTATATCCACATATTTTTAACAACTTGATTTTAATTTAACATTTGAATAAGTTGTTGCTTAAGGTTACGTGGGTTCACATCCAAAATTCAAGTTGTCGGCAAAAAAAGAAACATTGTCGAAATAATAATACAATTTTTTGACAGATATGAAAATGAGATTTCGTATCCAACAGCTTGGACTCTAAAAAGTAATAAAAAATTTCAAATATGTGACGTGAATACTAATAATGCTATCATTACCATTATTTTCTTCGATGTTAATTATTAGTATTAGAACATTCACAAATTTTATGAAATTAGAAGTTTTGATCTAACTAACCCAAAAATCCATATGTCTTAAATAACAACAATTTATTTAAACATTAAAGCTCGATACAAACATTCGGGAGTTGTAAATATTACTTAATATATTTGTTTTGGCGGAATCTCACAATTAGTTTGCATATTTTTCTATGCTGGCCACATACGGTTGATAAGTTCTTTGAATCGTCAAAATCGGTGTAGACGTTCTTGAGTTATAAACGATGTAACTAACACCACGTTTGATTATTCAAATTTTCCGACTTTTGATGTTTTTCTCAACATTTTCTTCGGCAAACGTTGTTTTGCCTTATCAATATTGCATCAATATATGGTTGGTAAAAAACATTTGCCACTAATTTTATGTCAATAAAAAGTATTAACTGGTATCCCAATGCAGGCCCAAGCACATAACAAATGTTTTTTTAATAGAAGATCATGTTTTGTTATTGCTCCAACGTTTTTCATTATCTTATATGTCCCTTCTTGAAGGATTCTTAATTACAATGACATTTAGTTCATGTCCAACTGTTCTTTTGATTTTTATATTGAAATCAGTATATAACACGAAAAATTTTAGATTTGGCATAGAAATTTATTAGTTTTCGCTCAGTTATAGGTATATTTCATTTTTAAATAAATTGTTATTTAGTTTTCAGATTGCCGTTATAGATTTGTATATGTTTGCTATATATTTTATAAATAGTTTTTGACAGTTATGGGGGAAGAGTTTGGCCAATGTTGACGACGTAGACCTATTTTATATCTTAACTCTAAATCGTGAAATGTTGTAATCGGATTTGCTATATCCTCACATTTTTAACAACTTGATTTTAATTTAACATTTGAGTAAGTTGCTGTTTAATCCTTTATGGCCCGGCAAACGTTGTATTGTTGATGTATAATTTTCGGCGTTCTAGGTGTGTTTTTATACCCTCCACCATAAGGATTGTACAAATTTTTGTAATACCTTGGTATTTATCAGATCACACTTAAAGTAACATTACAGTACTGAAAATCTACAATTTGAGTTGAATGAGCGAGTCATTTTGCTATTTTTGTCTTCTAAAGTTTCGGTGGCTAAAAGTTTATGAATTATAATATTATTTATAATTATCCGGTAGTACATAATGAAAAAAATTGCTTTTGCAAACATAAATTTACTGTGAAAAAAAAAAATCATTTGACTAACAGAAACTTTAAGTCAAATCGGTCCAGCCGTTTCTTTAAAACAATTTTTGCAAGATTTTCGCGGATTTTTCTCAAAATTTTCTTTCATAAAAACTTTCCCACTGTAATTACCGACATCTGAAAACAATTTTGAGTCAATTCGGTCCAGCCGTTCTCAATTGATGCGTTAGTATACATTTTTTTGGCTCCATATTTTTCATTATCTTATATGTCCCTTCTTGTTTGCTGTTGCAAACATAAATTTACTGTGAAAAAAAATCATTTGACTAACAGAAACTTTAAGTCAAATCGGTCCAGCCGTTTCTTTAAAACAATTTTTGCAAGATTTTCGCGGATTTTTCTCAAAATTTTTATAATTATCCGGTAGTACATAATGAAAAAAATTGCTGTTGCAAACATAAATTTACTGTGAAAAAAAAATCATTTGACTAACAGAAACGTTAAGTCAAATCGGTCCAGCCGTTTCTTTAAAACAATTTTTGCAAGATTTTCGCGGATTTTTCTCAAAATTTTCTTTCATAAAAACTTTCCCACTGAATTATAATATTATTTATAATTATCCGGTAGTACATAATGAAAAAAATTGCTGTTGCAAACATAAATTTACTGTGAAAAAAAATCATTTGACTAACAGAAACTTTAAGTCAAATCGGTCCAGCCGTTTCTTTAAAACAATTTTTGCAAGATTTTCGCGGATTTTTCTCAAAATTTTCTTTCATAAAAACTTTCCCACTGAATTATAATATTATTTATAATTATCCGGTAGTACATAATGAAAAAAATTGCTGTTGCAAACATAAATTTACTGTGAAAAAAAATCATTTGACTAACAGAAACTTTAAGTCAAATCGGTCCAGCCGTTTCTTTAAAACAATTTTTGCAAGATTTTCGCGGATTTTTCTCAAAATTTTCTTTCATTAAAACTTTCCCACTGAATTATAATATTATTTATAATTATCCGGTAGTACATAATGAAAAAATTGCTGTTGCAAACTGTTTCGCACTTACGCCTTTTTACCTTTCTTGCCTTTTTTAATTTACAAGATTTAGTTTAGTTTAATTTTTAGAATTCAGTTTAGGCTTTTATTCAGATTTTGTTAGGTTTAGGCTAGGTTTTGTACACATTCAATTTTTGTAGGTTTAGCGCTATTTTATATATGTATTTTTTGGTTTAGGTTTTAGATATGTAGGTATATATATATATGTACAGAGTATTTAGTAGGTTTTTTTCTCGTTTACTTTTAAGTCAGTTAGATTTTAGTTATTTTTTAATTCAATTAGACTTTAGTTATTTTTAATTCAAATATGTTTTAGTTATTTTTAATTCAGGTAGATTTTAGTTATTTAGTAAGTAAGTATTTTAACATATTTTTAAATTCACTAGGTTTAAGTTTTTTTTTTAATTTTAAGTTTTTAATTTAGTTTCTGCCCAAATTTCACTGGCTCACGGTTTCTTCGTTGGCACCCACTTTTGTTGATTGTTGTTGAGTCTTCCGTATTGTTTGTTTGCGAATCTATAAAAAACTTTATTTGTTAATGTCACTTTGTTTCTGTTTTTGTTGCACTTTGTCACGGGGGGGAACACTGTTTCGCGGTTTGACGATCGAAAAAAGACTAGACCAAACTGAAATTTGCAATGTCATAGCAAACCAGTTTGAGCAGTGCGAATTTTCCATATTTTGGAATTCAGCACTGGAATTTACCGGTGGCTACATAAACATAGTGTGGGTGTATGTAATTTTATTTGCACTATTTACATTGTTTACATGTAAATGTGCCCAGTGCCGCTTATGTTTATGTAGCCGCCGGCAAAATATCAACCGACAGCTTTGGGCTGTTTGTACCGTAGTACAATGCCGCATACGACCTTTTTGCCGCCGGCTAAAGTTTTAATGACAGCTGTGTGCTGTTTTAATTTTTATGTTTCTCTAAACACAAACATAAATTTACTGTGAAAAAAAATCATTTGACTAACAGAAACTTTAAGTCAAATCGGTCCAGCCGTTTCTTTAAAACAATTTTTGCAAGATTTTCGCGGATTTTTCTCAAAATTTTCTTTCATAAAAACTTTCCCACTGTAATTACCGACATCTGAAAACAATTTTGAGTCAAATCGGTCCAGCCGTTCTCAATTGATGCGTTAGTATACATTTTTTTGGCTCCATGTTTTTCATTATCTTATATGTCCCTTCTTGTTTGCTGTTGCAAACATAAATTTACTGTGAAAAAAAAATCATTTGACTAACAGAAACTTTAAGTCAAATCGGTCCAGCCGTTTCTTTAAAACAATGTTTGCAAGATTTTCGCGGATTTTTCTCAAAATTTTTATAATTACGATGTATATTATTATAAAAATATTTTAAAATATAATGTTTTTACAAGACTGATAAAAAATAAAAAAAAAAACTATAAAAAGTACATTCGGGGTAGATTCGGCATTTTAAAGTGGGGCACATTCGGCCATATACAGATAGTGCAATATTATTTCCTTAAAATGTTTTTGATTTGTCTTTAAAAATAATCCTTTAATATGGTTCGAAATTACATATATAAGACTAAACGTGCCTATATTGGCGAAACTGCGATAGAAAAAACCTATTTCTGGTGGTGTGTGCGGCCTTGAAATTTCAACGTCCGCCGTTAGAAAATATAGCCCCAAAATTCAAACATTGTGTCGCGTATTAAAACCAATAGAGGATCTGAATTTCAACCAGACTGATAGCGATGATAATTACCAGGCTATGACTATGGCGCCGAATGTGCCTATCAAATGCCGAAGCTACCCCGGGTTGGGGCACATTGGCGAATTAGACTTTTTACAAAATTGTAAAAATTTTTAACTAATACTAATTTTTTATATCAGCCATAAAGTTTTTATATATATTTTAAATAAGTACTGAGATATAGAGCTCTAAAAAAATGTGCCGAATGTGCCCCAGTCTCCCCTACCAAATAGTACTCTTATCGCTTTTAGCTTTCGCATCGAACTTGCATTCGAATCGCAATACAAATCTCGTAGACGTTGTCGTAGTCGATTTTTTTGGTTTAATGTAGAATATACGAATGCAGCAAATTTTAAAAGAGTTTTTTTATATAACAAAAACAAAATAAACATCATTTATATTTTAATCGGGTGTTAATGAATGATTTGCAGTCCTGGATACCTTTTAATATTAATGTATCAGTAACATGGTTGTCTGCAAATTAATACTCAAAAGATTAAGGTTTTGTTTTTGAGAAATTGTAAGAGGATTCAACAAATGTTTCCATTTACAATAATTCTATAAATGTAAACTTTATTTTGAGAAGTTGCACTCTCTGTATATGGTTCTGCCATTAGAATTAAATTGACCCATGCACTATTTGGCAAACTTTTTGTATTATGTATGTCATGTAAAATTAAGCCCAGTTCCCAGATTATATATGGGCAATATTGTCAATTTTTTAATATTCCATTTAAAAAAAAAATCGACTTTTTTGTTTTCGTGTTATATCAATGATTTTTGGTACACATATAGAGAAAAATATCCTGACTCCGAATCCGTTCGCGATCAAATTTTTGGTTGATGCGCTCAAAATTTATCGAGGTTTTAATTTTTGGCATAAGGAAAAAATCTTAAAATAATTACGCCGTTTATTATATTGACCAGAAACGGTGATATGTGACTTCCTTCGTAAAGTATAAGTATGAAGATATTATAAAAATCGCGAAAAGTTTGCACATTTTCGCGAAATATAAGAAAAATAATAAAAATATAGGACATTATGTCATTATTTTCATTATATTCATGACATACATCCACCTGAAAATTAATTTAAAAATATCTACATAATCTAAACAACAAAACAACATATCTTAAAATAAAACTTTATTATGAAATATACATTTCAAATGGTGTCTAAATCGCGTAATTCTCAATATCATTTGATGCGCATGCGGTTTCCAGAAAATACTGAAGTTTATCTTCATCGATATATACCGATTTCAATGCGGTCCATTAAGAACCATGGATGGCTCAGCTCACTTTATTATTGAGATAAATTGGGTGCATCTCCCTTTTGGCTGAAGTTTTTAAAGTTCTGTTCTCGCAAAATTTCAAAATCTGTATCAGGTCATTTATTGAAGCGGAAATGATCCACAGAAAATGCAATTAAATCCGCGATATTTTCAAAAACATTTTTTGCCAAATTTCGTGTTTTTGGAAGGCCAGTTCTTGGCGTCCTAGTAGATGGATTTTAACGAAAAAGATTTTTTCAAAAAACAGTCAAAATCGAGCTTCAAAATGTCAGCATCATTTAAAGGTAGATGCAGTTAAAATTTTGAAAAATGATACACAAGAGACGTAGTCCCCATTTTGTTGGCTCCTAGTTTTATTTTGACAAGAAGACCGTGAAATGAGTGACTTAGTTATAAATCGATAGAGAACATAAAAAAACTGGTTCGCCTCAACCGGTTTTTACAAATTTTTCCACATTAAAGTAGTCACAGCTTCCACCCAAATGAAGTTTGGATGAAAATGAAGGTGGGCGAAAAGTTTGCAATGAACGCAAACCTATTCATTTTTTTCCATATACTTAAATAATTCCCGAGTTATAAAGGGGTGAACCTCGGCTTCAGCTATGTTAAAAAAATGGCAACATTGCCCATATATATACATTTCTCCTTATGTAAATGGATATGTGTAGAGATGGTATGTACAGGGTAAATAGACAAGGGGTGGGTAAATACCCATTTGCGGGAATTTATTTTGGTATTTACTATATTGAAACGCTAATACAAAATCTTACGCGTTATTTCCGGGTTTATTTAAATACCAAACCACTTGGTTTTGTCAGTTAAAGAGTTTATACCCAATATTTGGGTAAATACTCGTGTATTTACCCACAAGTATTATAAACTATTTTTAACGATTTGATAACTGAAACATGGAAATGGGGTGTAAGATGTTATATTGGTGATCCAAATAAAAATCTACCCAGTGCCCATCTCTACATATGTATTGTTTAAAATTAAGCTCCTGTAAATATTGGTCAATAAATATTGTTAACACACATTTATTTTTAAATTATATTTCTATTTTGTACGGTGTTGTCAACAGACGACATCCAAAATACCGATTTTCCATATAAACACAACTTCATACTACTTTCGATAGACAGTGACAAGCATTTTGTCTAAACCAATTTGGAATTTGAAAGTTAGCTTAAAAATTATAATACCTATGAATTCATACTAAGCCTAAGATTAGAAATGTGAAACATTTTGACGTTAAATTAATACTAGACAGATACTAACAGAAACAAATACCTACGATAAATATTTTAATCAAACATTAGCTGATAAAATATTATGAGTCTTAAAACAATATTAAAAAACTAATATAAAAATTATTAAATTATTAAAAAAATAATTATTAAAATGTATATTGTAAAAATCATTTAATTCGCAGTGTAATTGTTTTTTGTTACAGAATCGATGAATTGTATTAGAAAAAATATATAAAGGGAAAATCACTTACCCATTACACTGCCTTCCTTGTCGGTAGTATATTCAATGTAAGCAGTACTTTTATCTTCAATGCGTAAATTACCGATTATGAAATCTTTGGGAGGTTTTGGCAAATGTTCCGTAACAAACCACTGCAATCGTGGCCAACCTTTTAGCTTAGCTATTTCTCCAGTACTAGATTTTGGTAAACCTTTTAAACAGGCTTCCGAAGTTAATGCTACGGTTATGCCACAAGAACTTAAAAGAAATCCAACTTGTTGTGGGGGCGTATCCGAACTAGATAGTGGCAGTTCTATAGGAAGCGGAACAAGTCCTCTAAACATGCAACCATACCAAGCCGTGATGAAACTGAAAAAAAATAGAATAGGTTTAAAAAAAACTAAACTAAAAATCGGATAATACAATTAATTGTTGAAAATAAAATGTAGATGAAGGCACTAAGAGAGGCATAATAACACTTTATTATTATTATTATTTATTATTCATAATCAATAAGCCTATAATGGCCAAACGAGATTACAGAGTTTTATATATGACACGACAATAAATTCATACAATTCAAAATAATCTGCAAACTTATATTAACTATAAACTACCCTAATTCATTAACAATCGCACAATATACCTAACAACAACGCTGAAAATATGCTATATCCTGTATTAGTGAAAATTTTAATTTAATGCAAAGTGAGCAGTGATTACAGATTTAAATGCATTTGGAGAATAAGAAAAACGTCTTTCATTATAAGGTATATAATTGTTCCATAACCGACAAACTCGAACTATAAAGGAATTTTGCATAACCAGACTCGTGAAACGCGGTGTTATTAAAGATTGGGATCGGGAAGAGTTGCAAAAATTAAAACCATCTAAAAGATAATTGGGAATTCCACTCCTAAATGATTTATAAAAAAATGCAATAAAACCCGCAGTTTAACAAAATCCTCAAAAGAACATCCCAAAAAATCGAAAACATGAACCGAAACGTGATCATGTATACGCAAATTGTAAACAAATCTTATAATTCGGTTAAAAACTATTATTACCTTCTGGAAATGAGAGGCAGTCGTACCAGAGAATATTTCTATCCCATAGATTAGAAGAGGCATCAATATTGAGTGTGCTATATTCTTACGGATATTTAATGGAAAATTACACCTTGTACAATATATTCTTCTTAAAACAAAAGATATTCGCGATATTATGTAATTAATATGATTTCCAAAAGTAAGTTTATTGTCAATATAAAATCCAAGTGTTTTTATGTAGGAAGAACACTGAATGACTTCTCCATCGACATTTAGCTGTGTTGATCTGGGTCCACCCATATCAAAAACCATAATTCTAGTTTTTGAAGAATTTAAAAATATAAAGTTGTTTTCACACCACGATTTGATGCTGTTAAGGTTGTTTCTCATTACATCCTCAATGTTAAGCACATCCGCAGAGCCAACAAGTTGCAGGTCATCTGCATATAAATAACCCCGAGCTCGATCCTTGTGGCACCCCTATTAACATCCTTAAGTTGAGATTTCAGTTCACCTATCTGGACAAACTGTTTTCTATTCTCAAGAAACGATTCTATTAAAACGCAAAATTCATAAAAAGTTTATTTAACAGAGTTTCATGGCAAATAGAATCGAATGCTCGAGTGAAGTCAAGTGACATAAGAAAAGTAGGACTTTTTTGATCGAGCTTAATTCTAACATCATCTGTTATTTTCGTCATAAGAGTAGTTGTGCTATGCCCGAGGACGAAACCGGATTGGTAGTCACTTAACATGTCATGGACAGTTAGAAAATGTGAAATTTGGTTCCTAAGAATAACTTCCAAGATTTTTGAAAAAACAGGGAGTATACTTATTGGCCGATAATCGGAAGGTGTCTGAGGAAATTTAACTTTTGGTATGGGAATGACTTTGGCAATTTTCCACGATGAGGGATACTTTGAAGTCATGACTATGTAGTTAAAAATGTGAACAATATGTTCAGAAATAGGATTGAAAAACAATTTAAGAAATTTTAGAGAAATGCCATCACAACCAATAGAGTTTGATTTAATCTTATCATATGCTAAGTTTCTTAAAGTAATTGCATTCTGAATATTGACAGATTTCATCCATTCAGTTGACCCGGACGTACGTACTTTCTTTATAGGGACGTGTTTTTCATATAGGTCAAGAAATATGTTGTTAAAACAAGATATTTTATCTTCCAATACTGTAGTTCCATATATTGAACTAAAATCAGCCGCATGAAGATCTTCTAAAGAGCTGTCGTAATTTAACCTACTGTAATCTCTTACATTAATAATACTTGTAGTTAGCCTCTTTTCCCAGGAATATGAAATATGTATAGCGGCGTGGTTAGAATTTAGGGCTGGAAAAGAAAACTGGCCTTTACTAACTACTAATGAAGACTGAGATACAATAAAATAGTCTATAAGAGAAAGTCGATCCGAGAATAAGTTAGAATGCGTTGGCCTTTTATTGTGAACAAGTTCTATACCTGCCATCTCACACAGATTTCTAATAGAATCGCCTTGTGTGAATATGTCAACATTGAAGTCGCCCATTAAAATACTATTTGAGTAGCGCGCAGTAATGTGAGTTATTATATCTCCCCTCCTTACAGCCCTATCTGATCGGAATATGTTATATCCATTTATATTGACAGCATTATCTAAAATATAACTTCTTAACCATGTTTCTGAAATTCCTAATATATCAATTGAACCCCTTTCAAAGATATGTCGGATCTCATCCAGTTTAGCCGAGTATTTATGAGGCATTATACTTTGAGCACTAAAATGTATGCAGTTAAGATTGTGAGCATCGATATTATCTTTTGAAATCAGATTCCTACTAATAACAGGACCTAGCGTATTATTATGAGTCATTATTATTAAATAATTGTGCGATTGTTAAATGCCCTATAACCGTACTATATCTAAAATTATACATGTTCAAAGTAATAGTTAATAAATATAAATTCATTCCTTTTATAATTTTATATCAATCCAAAACAATTATATTTATATAAACGAAAAAGTATATATTAGCATAAATTGATTTATTTATATAGAACAGATTATATATAGTAACACTATTGGAATGTTTAGAGATCCTCAGAATGTGATGCAAAGTTTTCTTCTTCGGAGATGTTATTCATAAATGTTGATATTTGAGCATAATCTAATGTTTTTTCAGAGCCATATTGCAATATTACCTTAGCCGCAGGAATTTTTTTTTGTTGCTGCGCAAGAGCTTTCTACACATCCAATTCATTTTAGCCACTAGCGGGGTTATATTCTCATTTATGTATACCCTCTTTTGGATATCAGTTTCAATAATTTGGCAAAGTTGCAGGTTTCGGCTTTCGAGATACCTTTTCATTAAATCGTCTCTCTTCCTCAATGTATTAAACTTTACAAGCAACATTCGTTTATTTTTGATCCAGCTACATAAATGTATATCAAAAGGCTGAATGTCTAAATTAAAAATCTTCCCAATCTTTGGAACAATGTCATATGTTTCATCTGAAGACAATGTCGATGGCAATCCACTTATAAGAAGGTCTCCCCTGATCAATTGTTTACGGATAGCATTATTCTCAATTTCAAGTTTAGTAATCTTTGATTCCACAGCCTCTCCTTGGTTTTTATGTGATGCAACACAGTTTGCCAAATCAGACTTAATAGCATTCAAATCTGGAACCACATTGTTTGACATTAGGTTAGTCAAGTTTTTAATTGCAGCTTCTAGTTCATTTATTTTCATACCAAAAAGTTCATTATTGGAATTAGAAGTACAACCTTTTGATGAAGTAGATGGATGATTTTGTACATTTAAACAGCTTCGACAACGATAAACCAAAGCACCCTTGCTTTTTTTAATGACATCAATCATAGATGACGAAAAATCTGGATTATTGAGAGATATGCATTTGATATGAAGTTCGTTGTCACACACTGTACACTTAATGCTTCCTCCTCTGCCTTTAGATCAGGGTTAGCCAACAATACGTATGCAAACTGGACACACGCATAGATCCGATGGGAGAGTAATTTTCGTTCTCTCGGTACTGATCGTATTTGTTAAAGCATTGCAAAGCATACAACATGTTCGATGTCGAGAATAATGTTGAGTTCGAACACAGAACTGTGATTGTATTGGTACTCTCTCAAAGCGCCCGCGGGCGCCTGTTTGGTGAACATTGCTTTAGATAATTCACCTTTACACTGGAAACAAGCCATATTTATAATTGATTTTACAGCTGACACCCCGACTTTATTAATGTCTTTATGAAAAAATTTTTATGTTCTTCTCACTGACATCCAATCTGCTCATTACTTTCTTTTTGCGAACAGAGTAAAAAAAAAATAACAAATCCACTAAAGACTTTGGAGAATTTGTAGACTTTATCAATGACAACAAACACTCATTACTCGTTTCCACCGTGTACTGCTCTCAATCTTAGTTTAACACTGTCCCTTTTCATTATCTTATTTATTTATAAGTTTGCTTCAATCGAGAGAGTAATAAGAGTTTTTTCGTGAGTACATCTCTCCCGTGCACTACACATCAAATTTTATTTCGATTTTTTTTCTGTTTGTCTCTTTTTTTGCATTTGTTATCCAGTCACATTCGTTGTCCGTTGGTTCTTAAACAGCATTATTGTTTTTTTACTTTATGCGTACTCAATAGTTCCACATGTTTTTATATTGTTCTCTCATTGTTTACATTTGATTTGGAGAAAACTATGCATTTTTACGTAACTGGATTTTTAAATTTAGTCTGGATATATCAACTGAATTTATTTAGATTAAAATCACTTTGTCGTATTAAATTCCATATTTCTGGAGTTAACAAACATTATATTTAACATATAGGAATAGTTGGATGACTTCTGTGAGCTTCATTTATGATAAAATACAAAGTTTTCGGACCGCCACAAAAAATACGTCTACTCGCGTGCCATTGTTCTCGTTCGTTTTTACCCAAGCATAATCTCCAAAACAAAGCGCAGCTGATTAAAACAGATAGACATACACAGATTGTATGTAATAAATGTTATTTCTATAGTAATATATGGTTGTTGTTGTAGCAGCGCTATTGTTTTTACGCAATGGGTTGTGGTGACAGAGTAAGACTCGGGCCGTTTCGGATCGTTGAAACGAATCTATGGTTGTTGTTGTAGTAACTGAAATATAATAACGGAATTTACAAGGTATTGTCTGATTCTAGCTCTTCCATATTCAAATTCAGGACATTATCTTCGTACCTTCGTGAAGATGACCCACTTCTGTCTTCAGCATCTCACCGAAATTGATTTGCGTGGATTACTCAGTAAAAACTTACTGAGAGAAAATACGAATTTTATGCTCCAAATGAGTCGTTTAGTTATAAAATATTTATTATGTTAAACTATTGATGCTAATATAATATTACTAATTTTTATAAAATATAAACAAATACAATTTTAAAAATATATTATATTTATTAAATATATTGAAAAACAATAAAAATATAAATTTTATTCATACAAAAAAATAAAAGATAAATACATCTTTTTGTTTTCCGGCAAATGGAACACTACGATTTTTAGTGTTCCGGCAAGTGGAACACTACGATTTTTAGTGTTCCGACCGCGGTGCACTACGATTTTTAGTGCTCCGACCGCGGTACACTACGATTTTTGGTGCTCCGACAGCGGTACACTACGAATTTCGTTGTGCTCCGGAACAATAACACTAAAATATTTTTTAATGCTTGTGTACCGGAACACTAACGCTAAAAAATGTTTAGTGTTTGTGTTCCTACGATAGTGTACCGTTTTTTGCGAACACTAAACATGATAGACCTTAACATGATGAACTTTTCCAAAAAGCCAAGACGACTCCAGTATCCAGTAAAAAGGATATGCTATACAGCCGATTTAATTAACGAAAAGTATAGGGCAAATAAAAAGGAATTTTTATTAAAGAAATTAGGGAAGAGATAATTTGTTTTGTATTACTTATTTGTATTAGTACTTATGTTTTCTTTGTCCATTTTAATGATTATTGATACAAAATAAAAATAACATTTACAAACATTCACATCGCTTGAGAACAAATTATTAGCTGTGTCTGTTTACTCGATATTTGGTAACAATTGTTACCGTAACTATATTTTACAATCATAAGTACGAATTTCCAAAACACCCCTATTTTAATTCCAAATCTCAGGATTCGAGCTTTACCCGACCACCTAAATACAAATTATATAAAATTTAGTACCAGTTGGTACACATACATACACTTCAAATTTAGTGTCATTTATGGCATTTCCAAAGCTTCCTATGTACCCCAATCCAACAACCACATAGTGATCTTAACTCCAAATGTCAAGATTCCAGCTCTATTCCAGCTCTAAATCCAAATTTGGTACCATATAGAAAACGTTATATATACACCAATCCTACACGTTAACAAGAATTTTCAAAATTTCACCCAAATCCAAATTGTACCTATATACACACATATACAAATTTCCAAAACTACATACATTTCGATACCCTACACTCCGACGGTAAAGTTAATTTATATTTTCAGAATTCCAGCTCCATTTGTACCTCCAATTAAATTTGTAACAAATATAGTACTTTCCGTACACACGAGAACACGATTTCAAAACCATCTCCTCATATCGACCCTACATCTCAACCTTCTCTAATTCGCATTCCAAATTTCAAGTTTTTAGCTCTATCCATTCACATGCTACGAAATTGTACCAAATTTAATCAATTTTAGTTTTTTAGGATACTATAGAATGTCAAAAAAAAAAAAAACAAAAAAAAATTCCTATATCTATTCTACACTCCATCAGTGACCCTCATTTCAAAATTAAGTGTTCTAGCTCTATCGGTTCGCCAAATACAAATGGTACCTCATTTAGTACTTTTCACCTTTGGACCAAGCGTGACCTTCGCCCAAAATTTCAAGATTCTAGCTTCAGCCGTTTCGTCTGGGCGTTGATGAATCGTTAAGTCAGTCAATCAAACACTTTACACGTTTATTAGTACAGATACGTCTAAGAAGAACATTTCAAGCATTTAAAATGTAATTACGAGATATGTTGCTATATCTTACTCGATAATGTATGCTTAATTTTCTCAGTATAATAAATAATAAAACGTTTTTAATAAAAACGATTTTAAAGATAATAGTTTTTTAGCGTGTAATTGTGTAATTATAGGGAGAATTTAAATGTTGCCAATTTTTTTGTTTAAAAATCTCGTCGTTCAAAATTAACGAAATAAGAGATATATAATATGGAGAATTTTTAGTCGTCGGAATTTATGAAACATGGCTCAAACCATATATGCCATTCGTCCAAATGTGAGAGGTGTGGCTTTATATTTAAGAAAATGTCTTTAACACAAATTAGTTTTAACACAAATTAGTTGATGTTAATTGTGATTATGGAGATGTTGAAGTTTTAGTTATCGAAATTAAAATAGGTAGATCAAAAATTTTACTTGGGGTCACATGGTAACATTTCCAAGTTTGAAGAAATAATTGGTGACTTGGTTGTAAAGTACTCTACTGTGTGTTATTTTAGCCCTTTCAGTGTAAACAAATTTTGTCGGAATAAAAATCTAAAATTTTGTATTGAATATCATATAAAGGCACTGAGTTTAGAAAAATAGTAATTTTCATTTTAACCCTCGGCCAGGTTCGTCTGTCTTTCAGCAAAAACAGAAACATCAGTAGTAACGGTACATAGGATAACCAAAAAATCGCAAAGAAAGAGAGAACTTTTAAATGTCGAATATATTCGACAAAAACACTGAAAGAGTTAATAATAATTTATTTGATATTAGAAAATCTGCTTTAGTCAGGAATTTATAAATAGTCAATAATAATATGCCGACGCATTATGATCTTAGTCATGGTTCTACTTCGTTAATTGATTATTTTTAGTTGTCTTGTCCAGAGCTGGTTCAATTCTCCAGCCCGTTTCAGTGTCCGGGTTTTCCGCATCATTCTTTTATTTGTATGTCCCTTAATGTGGAAAAAGATATATCGCCGCAATATTACGAATTTGTTGATTATAGCGTTTTGAATCAAGAAACATTGCAATAAGTTTTTGCTTTGTGTGATTTCTCCCCTATGTATTTTTTTAACAATGTTGATGTTCAGTTGTCTGTCTTGTATATAAATTCTTCGATTGTACATAATAGTTGTCCTATTCGGAGGTGCAAGGTTTTACCTTTTCGTAGAGATGAATGTTTGTTTGTCTTTGCGTGATCTGACTTTACGGTCTTACTTAGAAATGCCTACACCTTAAAAGTGTTTGTTTCGCGATAAAACTGACAAAGAGTTGTGAAAGGTGTTGATAATTATTGATAATGTTCACAAATGATTTTTTGAAGACATTTCCTCGCCTAATTGTAAGTCATATGCATTTTCAGATGACATTCAATTGTTTTTTTAAATGTAGTTCTGATTTTCCTGATGTCATACAGGC
Organism: Musca vetustissima; assembly: GCF_032173495.1. NCBI lineage: Eukaryota > Metazoa > Arthropoda > Insecta > Diptera > Muscidae > Musca > Musca vetustissima. Next base: position 36,693 of record NW_026873128.1, on the reverse strand, counting down.
AGCCTTTAACCATTCAACATCAGTTTTGCATTCGTGTATTGTTTTAAATAATCTGAACATTAGTGTAGATAAAACCAAGGCTATTAAGTTCAGTACATTAACTACTACTTTTGTCGATCATGTTAAGTGTTTGGGCTGAGCATCAAGCCAAGCATATATAGATTTAATTTAATTTTGTTTTATTGTTGTTATAAGTATATCCTGTCGATTGTCCATTTCTTAAATGTGGTCTTCGGACTTTGGAATTGTTAAATAAAAATAAATAAATTATTGAGTAACTCCTAACCTATGGTTATGATTGTTGTAGCAACCAAATACATGTGATGGGTTATTATTTGTGTAGTGTTGCAACTTCAACGGGTTGCGTCTATAGCGAATGCGGCGATAGGTGAGTCGGCTTAGCTGGACAAAAAGTACATAGTGTCGTGGTCCACATTCAGGACATGTGTTAGGTATCGAGCCGCCAATTTTTGCCTAATAGGAATTGAGGCGGTTGCACCATCCTGGTCTTAGTTTGGACCTTTCTCTCTAAATGATGAAGATCTTTCCTGACTTGCTTGGGTAGGGGAGTCCTGTCCATAAGACTACGACAGGGGGTTTCCTGACGATAGACCCAAGCAAGTACTACATCACGGGTAGGATCTTCGTCTCCTCATAAAGATGGACCACTGAAGTCAGGAGGAGACACCCTGTTGCAGTTTTCAGGGCAGCATTTTGGCAGGTCTGGATATTCTTCCACTGCGTAACACATACATTCGCAAACCACACTGGCGCCGCATAGCTTACCACTGACCGGCTTATTGCTTCATAAGAGGTCAACAAGGTTTCTTTGTCCTACTTCTTACAGCTTGTAGCATAAAGCAGTGGCTTGCGCAGACGACTTGCCGAACGTTACTCCCAGTATCTTGGGATTGTTAGTGGTCGGAATCAGTTCTTCATCGATAATTATGTTCAGTGTGAACTTTATTTCTGCCGTACATGCAATGTACAGTGTGACTGCTGATTTTATGGACGATATTCCTCAGATGGAAGAAATTTACGAAATCAGCCATGTAGAAGTTTAACCTCTCACATATGTCATTAATAATTGGACCCGACGCCATGATCGTACAATCATCCGCATACATTACGATCTCTATGCAGTCCGGTGGTTGTGTAATATCGGAAAAATAGAGGTTATACAGTTCCGTAGATACGACCCCTCCTTGGGGAACTGTTTCACTCTACGAGGTTTAGACTCCTGTTTCTGAATTCCACATACGACTGGCGTCAACACATATAGTTTATTATCCAACGTTTCAAACACAGTCGGAGACTTGTCTTCTCTATATCTTCGAACAGTTGACAGTGTCGAAGGCCTTTGATGTATCAAGTGCAACCATAACTGTTCGGTTGCACAGCCTGTTCTGGTTAAGTCCTCTGCTAATATGTGTGGATATGGCGTGTAATGCTATAGTTGTGCTGTGCATCCATGTTGATGTTGGAAAACTGCTTCTCAAGTGTCTTTGCGCTGACGACAGGAGTGAAATCGGCCTGTACTATTCACCTCTGCTGTTATCTTTGCCAGGCTTAAATAGCGGGATCGCCCTGCCCATTCAGAACCTATGGTTGTTGTTTTAGCAGCCCTATTGCTGAGGTGACAGACGTTGGCCGAGAAAGACTCGGTCGTTTCAGATCGTAGACCCCTCTGTCGTGGAAAAGCTAATCTATGGTTTTCTTTTTTTGGTGACAGCACTTGAAAAAGAACATTGTTGGCTATGCTAAATATTGTACAAAGATCAGCATTGCTCCATGTAACTGTGATTTCAGAAGTACACCTCAAACTGTTTTGAACGTTATCCTACACTCCAGACACTGAACTTAAATTAAGTGCCCAAATAACATCACAAAAATAAGTATACACTTCAGCAGCTTTAAACAAGTTATATATTATTTTTTGAAAATTGTTAAATTTTTGTGTAAACCAGAAACGGTTTTAAAAAACTAAATAATTTTCTCACTATTTGCTATCAGAATGTAAGTGGGTTAAATATAAAGTTAACTCCTTTATTTTTTTAAACTTGGTTCAAGTTCAAAATATCAAATATTTAGAAAAGATCGGATTAGTAAAAGGGTTGGTTGTGTCCTCATCGCAGTTGATGCATCCAGTTAAATCATTTAAGGGGACCCCCCCCCCATTCTCGGGGTCAAAATTTTTGTTGATATAATTCGAATCTACACTGATTAAAGAATGTATCTACAAAATTTCAAGTGAAAATCTCAAGAACTCTTGAAGATATAGCCGATTTATTGTGTCAGCATCAAGTGACGGCTGAAGGGCTTCTCAAACTTTAAATGCGTTTTTCTCTAAATTTTTTTTTGCGAATGGCGAGCACGATAACTCAAAAACTAATAATCCAATCGGTTCCAAATTTTGCAACGCTTCTCTGGGAGTGTATAGCTCTCGTATGAACTAGGATAAAGCCAATCGGCGAAGATCTTCCTTATTTTTTAACATGGTTTTTTGTAAAAAATCGGCGATTTTCCAAAAATATTTTTTCAAAGGTCCACCATTTTGTTAATTTTAGAGCGAAGTCAATAATCCTAGTTCATACGAGAGCCAGACATGTACTCTTTCTAACACCGTTGGAATTTTCGGATTCCGATGTTCCAGTGAGGAATTATCATGCCCGCCATCAAAAATAAAGAATTTTCTTTAATTACAAAAAACAATAACAAAATTTTTTTGTAAATTATTTTTCTTCTCTTTTAAATCTTCAATTATATATGTGCAAAGTTACAAACCTTAACAAGCATTTGTTTTCATTTACCAGCCCTTTGAAAATCTTGAAAAATTAAAATTGAGAATGGGTGGGGTTCCCTTAAATGATATAGAATTTCGTCACTTGTTCGTATATTCTTCCTTCATCGTAGCTTGATATATATAATCAGCATATATTTGCAATATAATCCATATAAAGGTTTTTCTAAGCCTACAAATTTCAAATTCCATAACCAAGAATTTTTGAAAAACTCCGAAATTTCAGAATACGACATCCAATACGACTTATCAGATTAAAGATCCATAGCCTTATGAACTATCAAATATAGATTAAATATTTATTATATAGATTTAGATTAAATATTTATTTTATAGTTTAAAACCTATTAAATGTTCAGGCATAATTCTTAAGATTTGTGCAGATACGTTATCATTACCTCTAATGTTATTATTTAATTATTCCCTTAAATTTGGTTATGTTCCTATTTTTTGGAAGAAATCTTATATAATACCCTTACACAAGTCTGGTAGTCTAACAAATGTCTCGAATTATAGAGGAATTGCAAAATTAAGTGCTATACCAAATTTGTTCGAAAAGTTAATTACTTTTCACACAAAATTCAAACCACGTCAACATGATTTTCGCAGTGGTCTTTCAACTATTACTAATCTTATACACTTTACTTCTACTGCAATAAAGGGATTTGTTCATCATAAACAAACTTATACAATTTATACACACTTCAGTAAAACTTTAGATGGGGTAACCATGAACTTTTATTTTGGATATGGATTGGATATTATCTTACTTACAATATAGGACACAACTAGTTTTGAGGGATGTCTTTTAAAATCGATTAATATTCTGATTCGGCAGGGAAGTCACATAGACCCGATTCTATTTCTATTGTTCGTAAATGATTTGCCAAATTATGTATCGCATTCCAAATTGCTAATGTATGCAGATGATGTCATGTTGTTCATTATCCATCATTCTGAAAAGCAAGCTGATTTACTCCAGCATGATTTAAATAGCCTATTTCAACGATGCAACTTAAATTGTAGTTACTTGGATATTAATGATTCGGTTTTATCAACTGTAGATTCTTTCGTAGATCTTGCTATTCTAATGGATCCTAAATTAAATTTTAACAATCATGTTATATCTATGATAAATAAAGCCTATGGTGTCTTCGGATTTATAAAACGGTGGGCCAAAGAATTCTCGGATCCATATACACCTAAGTCTGTTTTTACACGGTAGATTGGTTCCAGAAGAAGCCGTGTAAAAAAGTCATTGACCTTATACATAAATTAGTGCTATTCACATTTGCTTTGACCAGTAAAAATTGTTTGTACGCGCTAAAGGGGAATTCACTTAAATATTTAAGCTAGTGTTCGCAAACTATCGATGCTATAGATGGTTTCAGACTTTTTTCTATCATATATACTTTCTTTGATATGAACATACTTCGCAAAAATTAAATTTGACAAAAAAAATGTAAGTACATACAATTTCAAATCGTACTAAATGGAATAAAATCGTCTAAAAAATTAAAAATATTAAATTTTCAAACCGTGTTATATCAAAACCGTGTACAAAACAGTGTAAAAACAGACTTAGGTGTATAACGAAACAACTATTTACTGATGAATACAGTCCAAGAATAAAATCGAATCCGAAATTGACTTTAACTCTATATACTCTAATGTAGATTTTTGCATGAGCGTAGAACTAAAAAAATCTAATATTATTGTATTATTAAATGAGTAGTAAAATTTAATAACAAACTGGCTGTTAAAGTAGATTCTGTAGTTGGTTTTCTATTCCACTCTCAAATCCCACCATGATGCGTATAAATATTCAGAAAAGAAAGGGCAAATGACGATTATTAATAATTCTCGGATCGGTCGTATCAATAAAAAATTAATGTTTATTCCAATCGAATATTTTTATCTATTCTCATCAATAAAATTGAGCTCCGAGGTAGTTGATTTGATGTAATGTGTAATGTTTCGTCGAAAACAGCTCAGGTTTAGATATGGGCTCTTCCGTGGTCACTTACACGACTTTCGGAGGCAAAGGTTAAGCATATCAAAGGTTAAACATATCAAACACATTATTATTTGATACTGAAAATAATCAGATAAATAGTTATTTCTATAAATCCAAAGTAAATCCAGTGAGCGGAACAGTATAGTCGGACGGGGCTGACCATATGATACCTACCCAACTACCACTGAGCTCTGAGGATATGTAATCCTCCAAATACGCTTTCTGTTCTATCGATTGTGTTATGTAATTATTGTTTGAGTCTGTCTTGTTTATTTGTTATTTATTGTAACGTTAACCCAATATTTAATTTGAATAGTCATTGAAACGTACCTCAGTGGGTCATTGTTAGGATACACTAAAGCAACCCGATCTCCTGGTTTTAAGGTGACCTGCTCTGGACCTTTGCTAAATATTTTTGTTGATAATGCATATGCAATTTTCTGGGCTCTGGACAATAACTTTCCATACGACAATGTAGTCGTTATTTTACCATTAGGATCGACTACAGTGGCCATTGACGATTTGAATGAATTCGTGCCATAACGTTGAACGGCAGCTTCTAATGATCTAGGCAAACTAGCTGATACAGATAGTTGTTCCCCTTGTACAGCCGTCATCGTGCTACCTTCTGGTTTGGGAGCATTTGGATCTTTTGGATTTGCAGCTATTTCCAGTTCAATATCGTTATCCTCATAAAATTCTGGAAGTGGTCGTCGTTTAGGCCGTTTCAATGTGTTCAGAAGTTGTTGAATTTTCGCTGAAACTTTCCATTTCCCATTTCCGTCTTCACTAAGGTCTGTCTGCGATATATTAACGTAACGCGTTACTCGATCTGCTGCCCGGCGTGTATTATTGAACTGTGTAATGTCCGGCGCCATATCTATTAAATACAAATTTCAACATTAAAATTTATGCTATTACAAATCACAAAAGGAATGAAAATATTATAATAATCTTTCTACATATGTATTTATACATAATATTAAGCATATTAATTAAAGTAACATAACAACACACAGTCTTCATGTTTTCTATGTTGTACGGATTAATATTTTACACTTTCAATATTTACAGTTTAAAGTCTATAGTAAATATAAAAGTGTTTGGAACGGTTCTTGGTCCTATGAGACTGAGGTGTCGGGGCAGTTACACCAACATCAGCTAAAAATCGCATTAATTAAAGAAGGCCTCATAGAAGTTCTTTGTGTGAGGTCAGTCAGGGCATATATTAGTTACGTAGCCTATATTGGTATTGGCCCGTTTGTGTTTGTCAAAAACTCTGCGGAGGTTAAATATTCATATGACAACACAATTTCCTTGATTTAGTCTTTGAGCAGGCAAGGTTTGAAGCCACTTCTTCGAAAAAAATAGACTGCAGTTTACAACATAAACAACTTCACAAGGAGCCAAGTACCGCATGTTGGAAAATTAGTCGCGACCGGGTTTTAAACCTTGTTTGTTCACTGACCTAAAAACGCCAACAACACAAGAATACACAATTTCATTAATTATCCCTGAAAGAATAGTTCTTGACAAAAATTAACAAAAGTACATTAATAACTGTTTTTGTTTATTTTTGTCAAAAAAAAACTAATTTTCAGCATGACAAATTAATTTCTTTAACAACAATCCTGTTTTTGTAAAATATTTGTTGTTGTTGTAACAGGTTGGCTGTTGACGAAAGTTCTTTCCTGAAAATGTTGATAGAAGAAAACGGAAGAAGGAAAAGGAAAATATATTAATTAATTAGGAATTCGGATTTGAAGAGGGTAGCCGGTGAAATTGTGCCACCTCTAATGGCTTTAGCCATAAGTCTATGGGCAATAGACTCGTAGGCTCGGACGGACAATTGAATAAATGGTGTGTGTCGTGAGGGCTTTGCTGGCAGGAGGGACACCTGTTTAGGGTTCCGGGGACAATGCGCTCTCGATACGAGTTGAGTACATTGCTGTATCCGGACCTTAGTTGTGCCAGAATTGAACGGGTTTGCCTAGGAAGAAGCCTCTCACTTTCCGAAATTGCAGGAGGATGTTGTTGTAGGACTTTATTGCATCTGTAGCCATTTATGGCATCGGAGACCGCCAGTTGATGCACGGATTTCATCGCGTTCGCTATCGACAATCTGTTGACGTCCGATGGAATGACGTCTTGGATGTCATCACGATAGCGCCTGAAGTCCTGGCGGATGTGACGCGGAGGTGGATCTGCCATCACAGTGTGATGGTTAGGATGACACGGCAGATAGCATGCCAGCAGGAACTGTCTAGTCAACAACACATTATGTTGCTTGACTGACAGCATCCTGGTCTCCTCATGGAGGTGATCGACGCTCGTCATCTGGACACACCCGGTTGCAATTCGGAGTGCATTATTTTGGGAAGTTTGCAATGATCTCCATTGTGTGTCGCTAAGGAAAGAAGTCCAGACTGGGGCAGCATAATTCAGGATGGAACGACCTATAGCCTTATAAGTCGTTACCAGCGTTTCTTTATCCTTGCCCCAGGAGGTGCCAGCCAAAGCTTTCTGAACTTTATTCCTAGCTTTCACCTTCTGGTTGATGTAATTGGAATGCGAGGAGAAATGAAGGAGGCTATCGAAGACCACCCCAAGGATTTTCGGATTATGGACGGTGGGGATGCGCCTACCTTCAACGGAAATGTCAAGTTCTAGATTGACTTCTCGCGTCCAGGAAGTGAAAAGTGACACGGTAGACTTTGCAGTGGATAATTTTAGATTGCGCTCCCGGAAGAAGTTGGTGATGGTGGCTAGATAGTTGGTAATTCTTGCACTTACGTCGTCAATGTTAACGCCGGACGAAATAATCGAACAGTCATCGGCGTACGACACCACTGAAACATCTGGTGGGGGAATGGGGAGTTTCGCAAGATACATGTTGAACAAAATGGGAGAAAGGACACCGCCTTGCGGTACTCCCATTTTGATCTTGCGATATTTGGATTTTTGGCCACGGAACTCAACGAAGGCCTGCCGCCCATTAAGGTAGTAGATCGACCGTATCAAACGCCTTGGACAGATCTAGAGCTGCCACAATGGTCCGTTCAGGTGGTCGTCGCTGATTGAGGCCATTAGCAATCTTGGAAGTCATTTCTTGCAAAGCCGTTGTTGTGCTATATGATTCCCTGAAACCGTGTTGGTGGGGAGCAAGGACGAAATGCTGTTTCAGGGACGGAAGCAATAGAGACTCCAAAACCTTGGCTACTGGTGACAGCAGAGAAATCGGGCGGTAGGATTCCCCATTAGTAGCGGATTTATCAGGTTTTAGGATTGGAATAATCCGGGCAACTTTCCAAATGTCAGGAATTACCAACTGTGACATCGATAACTCGAGGACTTTGGTCAGATAGCCCAGCCCTATTGCTCCAAGCTTCTTTAACATGAACATGGATATGCCGTCTGGACCAAGGGCTTTGGATGGTTTGGATTTGGAGATAATTGCCTCTACCTCGCTGGATGTAAATGATAGTGGCTGCAAGTCTCTTTTAAGATTCTTGGATCTCCGGATAACTGCTCGCTTGGTCCTGTTCTGCGAAGATGGACGCTCAATGAATTGGCGGCAGAACAGCATTGCACATTTTTTAGCATCGGAATGTTGAATGTTATCGAAGGAAATAGCAGGGAGATTTTTATTCCTTTCGGAACCAGATAGACTCTTAATTGTGGACCATAGCTGCTTGGAATTTATGTTGCAGTGGTTAAGGTGTTCTAACCATTTAGAGCGCCTGTGCTCAAGGACTAGAGCATCTATTTCAGCGCTAAGCTGCGGAATTCTGTCGTCAGCGGGGCTTTCGGCACGGAGTTGGTCGCGTTGCTGTGCCAATCTGGATGCCCTGGATGGATAATTTGGTCTCATTAGAGGAATTCTACCCGCAGGAATAAAGCGTTTAGCCGCTTTTTGAATAATTTCTCGGAAAATCTTCTCACCCTTTCTGGCACATACGGGTGGCGGCATAGGACTTAAGGAGTCCTCAATGAATTTTGTGGAGCCGTGCCAGTTGGCTTTATTATAATTAGACCTCGGATTTTTGCATATTTTTTATGCTTTATCCGATTGGACTCAAATTTTGTATTTAGGCGTTTCATGCTTTAATTGATCGATATTTGGGGTCATGTCAAAAATATGCAAAAAATATGCAAAATATGCAAAAAACATGCAAAATATGCAAAAAATATGCAAAATATGCACGGTATGCTAGGTCGATATGCGATAAATATATGCAAAAAATATACAAAATATGCATTGTCGATATGCAAAATATGCAAAAATATGCAAAAATATGCAAAATATGCAAAAATATACAAAATATGCAAAATATGCAAAAATATGCAAAATATACAAAATATGCAAAATATGCAAAAATATACAAAATTTATATATATATAGATATGCAAAAATATGCAAAATATGCAAAAATATACAAAATATGCAAAATATATGCAAACATATGCAAAATATGCAAAATAAATGCAAAATATGCAAAATATGCAAAAAATGCAAAAATATGCAATAATATGCAAAATATGCAAAAATATGCAAACATATGCAAAATATGCAAAATATATGCAAACATATGCAAAAATATGCAAAAAATGCAAAATATTCAAAATATATGCAAAATATGCAAAATATGCAAACATATGCAAAATATGCAAACATATGCAAAATATGCAAAAATACGCAAAATATATGCAAAATATATGCAAAAATAAGCAAACATATGCAAAAATAAGCAAACATATGCAAAATATATGCACGGTATGCTACGTCGCAAGCATATTTTGCATATTTTTTGCATTTTTTGCATATTTTTTGCATATCTCGTGCATATGCAAATATGCAAAAAATTAAAAAATATGAACCCTTCAAATAATTCTAAATCCTTTGAAACGAATTTGTGTCCAATCAGAATTTCGATATCTTCATTATTAAAAAATATGCAAATATCCAAAATCCGAGGTCTAATTATAATTCATAAAAGTACGCTGATCGGGCTCTACGAAATCGCTGGGTTTCTCTACCGTGACCAGGATGGGAATATGGTCTGAATTTTCCAAATTCCAAATCCAAAAATATACATTTACTTGCCGCGTATTAAATAAAAGCTCTAGAACATTGGGCCATAAAGGATTAAACAGCAACTTACTCAAATGTTAAATTAAAATCAAATAATAAATAAAAATGTGAGGATATAGCAAATCCGATTACAACATTTCACGATTTAGAGTTAAGATATAAAATAGGCATTTACAATTAAAAGACGGTCTACTTCGTCAACATTGGCCAAACTCTTCTCCCATAACTGTCAAAAACTGTTTATAAAATATATAGCAAACATATACAAATCTATAACGGCAATCTGAAAACTATTTAACAATTTATTTAAAAATGAAATATACCTATAACTGAGTGAAAACCACTAAATTTCTATGCCAAATCTAAAATTTTTCGAGTATATACTGATTTTAATATAAAAATCAAAAGGACAGTTGGAAATGAACAAAATGTCATTGTAATTAAGAATCCTTCAAGAAGGGACAAATAAGATAATGAAAAAACGTTGGAGCAATAACAAAACAAAAAACATTTGTTATGTGCTTGGGCCTGCATTGGGATACCAGTTAATACTTTTTATTGACATAAAATTAGTGGAAAAAATCTAAAATCTAACTTATAGTATTAGTTCCGTTCCAGAACCTAAAAGAATCTACTAATTTTACTCGAAACCCGTTCCTGAACCCAAAAACTGGTAACACATTGAACCCAATTTAAGAGAGCACAAAACAAAATGGCGTTCTCTTTGTAAACTTTTTACTCGAGAAATTTGGCCGAATAAAAACAGGAATGCCAACTTCTGATTAGCTGTTATGTTGATTTTGAAGTATTGCCATCTAATTTGGTCATTTTTACTCGAACTTTTCAAGTTATTTTGTACTCTGAGAGCGATTTTGAAATGTTTTCCTTTTACTAACTTTACTATTAAAAAAGTACTGGAGCAGACCAATTGTGAACGTACAGTTGTTTTCATTAAAATAGTAGTGCAACTACTAATAAAAGAAAATAGTCCAAATTTGCTCTATTCATAAAAGTAGTAGTAACTTAAAACGAAAATAAAAGAAAAATGTTGGATAAAAGCAATATATATATATATATATATACGTATAGCTTTGACTTATTTCATATTTTATTGTAAATCCCTTATTTTTCATTACAGCCTCGAAACGGCACGGATAGAGTTGATGGAGTCCTTGCATCGCTGTTTTGGTATTTGGACCCATGCTTCTTGAACTACATCTCATACTTTGGCTTTTGTTGTTGGTTTGGCATTGACCACACATCGTTTTACAACTGCCAAAAAATTTTCTTCCGGATTAAGATCCGGTTACTGCACAGGCCGTGACATTTCGTCAATCCTTTGGGATACAAATCGGTACTCTGCGTTTGTTGGTATATTTAGGATGATTACACTGTTGTAATGTCCATTTTATGGGCATTTCATTTCATTGGCAAACCATTATACTCAACCCTGCATGCTTTACAGTTTTGGATGTGTATTGAGGTTGGTATTAAAAAGTACGGGAACAGACCAAATATTTTCGATCAATCTCCAGCGTAAAGTCACATCACTAATTTGTAGATTTAAATTATTTTAATTATCATTTCAGAAGACGCTGAATCGTTCATCCTACTGTATCGTACTAGACACATATCCTCCAAATTTCCAGTTCTACGTCAGAAAATCTCACAGATTTTAATGGTAAAATTTGTACACCGATGATCAACTATATGTGCGTATTTGATTGTTTGTATGACAATTGTACATTGATTAACTGTTAGTTAGAACAAAAATATTTTTATTTATTTTTTTATACCCTCCATGGGACGGTATATTAATTTTGCCATTCCATTTGTAACTCATTTCCGACCCTATAAAATATATTAAATCTAGATCAAGGTAAAATTCTTATACAATCAGCCATGCCCTTCAGTCTGTCCGTATGTTGTAATTACTCTGTCTCACAGAGTTGTCTTTTGTTTGCGTGCAGGTCGAGTTCGAAGATGGGCTATATCGGTCGGTCCACGTTTATGTATAGCGTATATTATATGATTTTACACGTCGTGTAGGGTAGCTCAGCTCGGCCAATAAAGGCTTCCCTTTTCTAATTAAGTAACCTTATAAATAAAACTAGCTTTGAAATGTCCCTAAAACAAATTGAAAACTTTATAATTTAGATTTGATATTTTTGATAATAATGATATTTTCGATAATTGGATAATATAAATTTTATTGCATTTCAATAGGAATGAACTCCGTAAAATTTCTTTCTGTGGTCAAGATGGAGTGCCAAAAATGTATTAAAATTGCGAAATCCAGGCCGAACATTTCATACCCTCAACCAAATGGTGTATATTGAAAACTTTTTAAATCCTCGGAAACTTTAAACGAGGAATTTTAACATAGCAAAAATTAAGCGGGACATCTGTACGTATTTACAAACATTGGACATTTTCTGAAAAGAAGGATGCGGATAAGACCCTGAACATGTCAAAGTGGTAATTTTCTGTGCATATGTGTCAACCGGATGTCTACAGACTATTTGATCTTTATACAGACCTATTGTCTCTCAGCAGATCTGTGGTCTTTGAACATACCATTTGTGTATGGGCTATAATGAAGTTAACTAAAATAAGTGAAATGTGGAATTCTATCACACCAAATGCAAAGATAAATAAATTCGATTAATAATAAAATAAATTCATCCAATAAATTGTATCCAATAATGTTGTACGAACCTTTTATAGTCAAAAATAAAAATATATATATATATATATTTTTTTAAGTATCCGATTATTTTTATTAACATTTTTACACATGTTCAAATATAATAAAAATTATCTTAAAAATAAATAGCGGTTGGTTCAATTTTGACCATTTTTGTTGGAACTGGTTAAAGTAGTATATAAAAATAAAACGAACATTCAATCTAATTAAACACAGCAGGTCTAAATTGATGAGTAACTATGCATTTTCACCCCATTAATATATAGATTAGCGGTCCTGACGAACTTTATGTAGCTCAATTCAAACGCATTTGCATAATTACCGTGTTCGGCTAAAATTTTTAATATTGTTTTTTTACAAAAGTTATTTCCTAATAATTCCACCCAAAATTCCAAATCAAAAAACAATTTTAAATTTCTCGAATTCTCCCACTTCTCTGGAAGCTTTTCTCCGAATTTTTCCTTTAAATTGACTATGTGGAAATATGTTGTATTATTTTAAGTTAAAATAGGCCGGCTCTATGTATTTTTAATGTACATTGAATATTGAAAATATTGAATATTGAAACTGTAATTCTAATATTTCCCACAAATTTTTTTGGTAAATTGCTATAAAATTTAAACTTGATATTCGCTTGGTCAAAACTGTTATATATGTAGCCTAATTAATGCTCATATTCCTCATTTAACTTGTCCTAGAATTTGCGGAATTGCTTCAAAAAGTGCTTCAACAAAGAAAAACAAAATTGGGAATACTATTTGCAGCAATATTTTGCAGTCTATTCAGTTTCTACGGCAGAAATTATGTTTCCTGAAATTTTCGAGTTGGTTACATGTCAATGCCCAAATCGACATAGAACATTATCCGTTCCCAACTCGCTACGGTAATTTTTTTCCAAAATCGATTTGGAAGACGCCTACCTACAAATGGAGTAAGACGACGAATCTAAAAAGATCATGGTCAATAATACTCCGATTGGACTTTTTCAATACCAGCGCCTTGCGTAAGGAATAGTTGCAATATTCCAAAAGCATATAGAGCAATTATTGCACGGCACAGACGGCGTTGGAAACTACCTATATGATATCATCATCTCAACACCAAACACACAAAAACATTTAGAACGATTGGATATGGTTTTACAAATTTTGTAAGATAATGGTATAAAATGTAAACGCGGCAAAGGTATACTACCCGATGAAGCTAGCGTTGCAGATTTTAAAAGTTTAAAACCACCTTCGGACATTAAGGAATTAGAAGCGTGTTTGAGTAAAATTAATTCAAACTTTGTCTAGTATTTCCGCTCCAATTAATATGTTACGTCGGAAGAGCACGCCCTTTTGATGAAACAAACAACAAAACTCGCCATAAACCTTTAATTATTTCAATTAAATTTAATACCATTACATCGAAAAACATCGGAACACGGCAATGCAGACGCGCTTTCACGCAGTGATAATTCTTTTGATATTGAAGATTTCTGCAATGAAATTTCATTCGACGATTTTCTCCAATTGGCGAACATGCTAAAAAGGATAAATTTCGTTCAAAATGTTTTTCAATCGCAGACATAATCTCACAATTGTTAAGTACTCGTGTTGTAATACCATAAACCTTACAGGCTCGGACTTTAAAGCTTCTCCATGATGGACATTGGGGAATAATTCGGATGAAACAGGTCGCTCGACAGTTCATATGATGGAATAATATAGACATCGACATAACAGAAATGGCTTCAAAATACAACATAAGTAAAATCCAAATTGCTACTCCAGCCAAGAAATACCAAAGTTGCCCAAAATCTAGTAAGTCGTGGAAACGAGTGCTCAATGATTTCGCTGGACCAATTTTCAAATCGATTGTGTCGATTCGTTTTCAAAATTCCCTTACGTTTCTTAAATGACGTATACCACAACTGCACCCAGAGAAAATATGACAACATCCGTGTACAAAATGAGCAAATAGTCTAGCAACACCGTTTGTGGTGAACTTGAACACTGCATTGTCAATTTGATACCAAGCTTTTAACAACGTTCGTGCTAGAAGAACGTGTATAAATTGACACCATCTGTGGTTCTTTGGTGTCAGTTTTTAAATATCCATACCGTTCCATTCTCATTTTGTTACCAGAGTAATGCCAATAAAAACAAATATTTTTATTTACTTCAAAAATAAAAGAAATACGAATAACAACTATATTTAGGTTATTGTACCTTTGGAGAATTCCTTCGACCTTGGAATTATTTAAATCAGAAGTGCTGTTAGTTGTCTCATTGCGTTTCCACCAACCATAAATTTTAGAAGGCACTGACATTGTTTTATTATCGATTCAAAGCTATAAATATAGTAATACATTTCATAGCAATACATATCGTCATCATAAATACAAACGAACGTAACTACAGAAAAATTCGAAATTGACTTTTTGTTGCCTAATCAAACTACATGTTCACACAAAAATTTTGACATCTAACGACAAAAATATCGATCTAATTAAAGGAGTTCAAAGGGACGTAACTACATAGTATGTTTTTGTTAAAACAAACAGACGTAACTACACTCCTGTAAAAAAGTAAAGCTCGCAATATTGAAGATTAAAATTCTGAACTTGTATTAATGTTACTTCTGGGACGTTTGATATTGAAAATGAGATATATCGGAAATTTTTTACGGTGCCCCCATATAGGGGTACCCAAAAATTCTGTATTTTAAGGCTTTTCTTCATTTTTTTTAACTAATCAGCTATAAGTAGGTATTTTTGTTTCCCACTGGATGGAAAAGTATCCTGGGCAAAGTTTTATCGTATCGGAGAAATATTTAATGTCTTTAGTGCAACATCTACATAAAATCGATCGAAACTGAAAATGAGATATATCCGTCATTTTTTACGGCCCTTATATATCGGCAACCAAAAATTCTGTATTTTAAGGCTTTTCATTTTTTTAAACTAATCAGCTATAATTAGATATTTTTGTTTCCCACTGGGTGGAAAAGTATCCTGTGCAAAGTTTAATCGTTAACGGTGTGCAACATTTACATAAAATCGATCGAAACTGAATATGGGAGCTATATCGAAATCTGAACCGATCTTCACGATCTTCTTTTGGTATGCTGTACAAATTTTAGTCTCAATCGGATAATTTTAGTCTCAATCGGATAAATGTTCGCAAATGCTTGCGAGCATATTTAAAAACAACAACAAACAAAAACATCATAAAAAAGTAAACACACAAACAATGAAAGAATGTTTTTGTAGCAGAAAGTGTGTGGAATAAGAAAACACATGTCCAACAACTATTGAGTTCACGAACGTTTGTTGTTATTGTTGTTGCCGTTATGAACATTCGCGAGAATTCGGGAATGTTTGTTTTCTTTCGTGAGAGAATGTCAGAAAGAAATTCAACCATCAAACGAAACGGACGAGCGTTGCTGTGTGTGCGGACATTCTTTGGCAATGCTTGTTTGGTAAAAAAAATTATCGCCATAAATTCATTTGTAAAATGAGCACAAAACGAAAAGAAAGTATTTTGAATCATTCGCGAGCGAATTTTTGACGACCATCAACCTTATAAAATTCCTACGAGCATAACTATGCAAATACTTAAAAGGTTATTAAATTAGATTTACTACGAAGTTATATTTATTGTTTTTGTCAATTTTTTAGCGGCACAGGTATCATTTCGGAGTTTGCAGTGTTCAGGGAAAAGCTCTTTGCTTAAGAAAACAGAGGCATTCACCCCTATTCCGTATGTCGTCGTCGACGACGTAGAGAGTCGTCTTTTGCAAATTGGTATTCCCTATGTCGTTGTCGACATTTATCGATAACTATTGAAAAATTTTTGTTCATTGTTTTAGTTAACGACACAAGTGTTGGAACATTTCTTTTTAAGAAATTAAAAAAAAACCAGTGAGCGGAGCAGTATAGTCGGACGGGGCCGACCATACGATACCCTACACAACTACTGCGGAACTCAAATTTTCTGCGGATGTTTATTCCGTCCAGATTCCCTTCACCGTGGGTTGTGTTGTGATGTTCGGCTTTCATTTGTGGTCTATATATCGACTCGAAAATAACACAAAAAATTAAGTTTTCGGTCCACATCATTCCAAAATTATTATCTGATCATCACCGAAAATTATAGACGTTGTCCTTGACCATAATTGGAAGCTTATGGAACATTTCAAAGCGATCATCGCTATAGTTCTGCTCTCTAGAGTGATAATGGTTACTAAATAATATACGAATACGGAGATACCTGTAAATATTTAGGTGTAACTCCCACATCCGAGCACATACAACAATATATTTGGTCTTAATTTAAAGGTCAACCACTCCTCTTGGATATAATATCAACTTCTCGGGTCTATGTCATTCAGGGGTAAATATATACGCTATAGAATACAAATTTTGTCATTTTTCACATAAAAGTCAGGGTCCATTTGACCCGCTAAATATTGACCAATCTTTATCAAAACAGGCATGCTTATTCTTTGGCCCGATCCCCTTCTCCACGCAAAAATTCACGATGTGCGGGCCATTATTGCGGCCTCTGGAGCGACCGGAAAAACCGACAAAAATTTAGTATTTGGTCCATTTCATCCCCTAAATATTAACTGATCTTTTCCAAAAACAATAGGGGTCTTCATTGGCCAGAACCCATCCTACATGCAAAATTTCGTGAAGATTCGTCCATAACTGTAGCCTGTATCGTGTTTACAAATTATAATGGACAGACGGACGGACGGACGGACACACATGTCTAGATCGATTCAGCTAGTCGAGATATGACGATCGGTATACTTAAAGGTGGGTCTAGGACCAATATTTCGCGGCGTTACAAACATTTGGGGCTGCACAAAGCTATAATACCCTGACAACATAGTTGTGTAGGGTATAAACATGACCGGATAAGAACAGGATACATCATTCTAGAATCTATTCAATTAAGTGTAAATAAACAAAGAAAAATATATGGGATCTATATATAAATCTTAACCAATTTTGACCAATATCAATTGGGCTCGTCTTTGTGCCAAATAAAGTTTCGTCCCTTTCGGATGGAATTTACCAAATTGTATCTCATTTGGATCATAAAGATGACCTGTAACTTGTTCAAAATAATACATGAACGGAGTAAGGTGCATAAATCGACACAAAAAGTAATTCTATGTACATACATATATACTAATCCATTCTTGGACGGCTATCTATGACAAATTCAGAGGTCCATATCTCGAGTCCATACGGAGTTCTCCCATGAATATCATATATTTTCGTCATAACGGAGACGAGATCTACCTGTGGTAAAAAATTTCAGAAAAATTGTAGATAAGCCACCTAAACTCAACTTAAGCCAAAATATCAAACAAAATAAACGGCTGCCTACCATTTTAGAGATGTTTTTTTTTTAATTATCGATGAATACGGAATATCAAATCAATGTCGAAGTGATGTCGACTAAAAAACGACGACGACATACGGAATAGGGGTGATTATATATCGTCATCATAAATGCAACTACACTTTTACAAATTTTACAGGAGATATAAAAAACGTTATAAAATCTATAAAAATGGGGCATGGCTGGAAATTTTTTTCAATGTTTAACAGCACTATAGAGCCGTTTTTATTTAAAAAAAAATATTGTTTTTTGGTTTCTATAGGTTTTATGTCAGTTACGTCCTTTTGACATGATATTTTCAGAAACACAACACAATTGTAGTACAACAAAGTGACTAATAATTATTCGATTGAGACTAAAGTTTGTACAGAGTACCAAATTGAGTTCGCACTGACCTGTGTTAAGTTTTGCTGAAATCGGTTCAGGTTTAGACATAGCTTCCACACATTTTTTCGTCCGAATTTGTGTAAATGGTACATTTAATTTCATTCGATTGGCACGAAATTTTGCATACCGTACTGAAGCGTCTAGACTGATGTATGTTAAGTTTCGTGAAGATCGGTTCACATTTCGATATAGCTCCCATATTCAGTTTCGACCGATTTTATGTAAATGTTGCACTAAATACATTTTTGTCAATTCTTAGTATTTGACCAAGATATGTAGTAATGTTTGAGAATGTGACAATGAGCGAAAGAAAAAACTCTCATGACACATGACCAGGATACATAGTGTAAAGTACGCCTAAGCCAGAAATTGAAACCAACAAAGAAAGTATGAATGTCAGCCAGGAGCATTAACCTGAAGATTTCTAGTAGACATTGTACATACAGTGAGTGTAATAAGTATTTTGCCTCAATATAAATTTGACAAAATTATAATATATACGCCTAAAGCCAGCATACTAAAGATGTAAAATGAATTATGTATGATGGGATATGTTTGTGGACATATTTAGATCTTATTTCTGCAAGAATCACTGCGAAAGACCTATTGGCCACGAAGATATCGGCCAAAATCTATACCAACCCAAAAATGATTATCACAAAAAAGTATTTTGCTTTTTATTATCATTTTTGAAAAAATCATTATATAACACACGCTTTGTCTTTTTATAGTTACCATTGCGGGTAACCACATACTAAAAGCGATTTGGCGACGATTCCAATAAACCACGGCATTTTTTCGCGAATATTTTCTCACATTTACGTTCAATACATTCTCCAGCAATTTTTCATTTAATATATGGTAATTTCTCGTCCTAATCTCAAAATGAGAGTATTAGATATGGTCGTCGCGGCTTCAAAACATCCCAAATAACTTTAGAATAATAAAAAGGAGGTTTTGCAAAATATATCGCGAGGACAGGACCCCAAAAACTATTAAAACCAAAATCCGACAAACAAATTATTAAAAAAAATATCGCGAAACCCCATTTTTCAGACTTTGAAAACTTTATGGTCCATTAATATTGATCTAGGAACCAATATATGCGATGAAAATAGCAATAAGAAGGTCAGATTCTAAGATATGAACGGTTTTGTGGCAATAGAAATACATCAAATTTCGAAAATAAATAGATCGACCAGTTTATTCACTGATGCATTTTATTCGCAACTGATGGTGTTAAACAGATGTAAAATATTGACTGCGTATTCGTCACCAGCTACCACAGTTTTTTAAAACGCAATAGTATTTGACGAAGAATGATGTTTTCTCCCAACTTCATATACTGTTTGTAGTTTCTGTTGTTTTAGAACTGTTAATTTCTTTGAATCTGACCACCTTATTGCTATTTTAATCGCATATATTGGTTCCTAGATCAATATTAATGAACCATAAGGTTTTCAAAGTCAGAAAAATGGGGTTTCGCGATATTTTTTTTAATAATTTGTTTGTCGGATTTTGGTTTTAATAGTTTTTAAGGTCCTGTCCTCGCGATTTATTTTGCAAAACCTCCTTTTTATTATTCTAAAGTTATTTGGGATGTTTTGAAGCCGCGACGACCATATCTAATACTCTCATTTTGAGATTAGGACGAGAAATTACCATATATTAAATGAAAAATTGCTGGAGAATGTATTGAACGTAAGTGTTAGAAAATATTCGCGAAAAAATGCCGTGGTTTATTGGAATCGTCGCCAAATCGCTTTTAGTATGTGGTTACCCGCAATGGTAACTATAAAAAGACAAAGCGTGTGTTATATAATGATTTTTTCAAAAATGATAATAAAAAGCAAAATACTTTTTTGTGATAATCATTTTTGTGTTGGTATAGATTTTGGCCGATATCTTCGTGACCAATAGTTCATTCGCAGTGATTCTTGCAGAAATAAGATCTAAATATGTCCACAAACATATCCCATCATACATAATTCATTTTACATCTTTAGTATGCTGGCTTTAGGCGTATATATTATAATTTTGTCAAATTTATATTGAGGCAAAATACTTATTACACTCACTGTATATATTAAATTAATTCAAATTTCTTTTTTTACAAAAGAAATATTTTAATTTTGCAAATTTTAAAACAATAATTTAAATCTTTAATTTGGGGAGAAGTATTCTTATATATGTAGTAATGATCTTATTCCTCATTTATATCAACCATGTACACCTAAGAGATGAAAGCCTGAAAATCGGAATTAGAATACTATTGTAGTACAGGATTGAGGTAGCTTTTAAAAATCGTACTTATGTGTACGAAAAGTACTAAATGGTACTAAATTTGATGCAAGTTGGATTTAGGTGAACGGATAGAGCTGGAGTCTTCAAATTGATAATTAAAATGACTGTTGGAGAGAAGGATTGAGGTAGTTTAAGACATTAGTACTTACTGGTACGAAAAGTTCTATATGGTACTAAATTTAGTACAATTTGGATTTTGCTTGAAAGGATAGAGCTCAAAACATGAAATTTGGAAGTAAGATTACTGTTGAAGATTTTGCTATAGACACATCTTTGGAAATTCGAGAAGTACTAAACGGAACTAAATTTGGTATAAATTGGATTTGGGTGAATAGAGATCTGGAAACCTAAAATTTGGAATAATGGTTGCTGTTGGAATATATAATTGACATATGGAAGCATAGTACTTATGTGTACTATATTTGGTACAACTTAGTTATGTGTGAACGGATAGAGCTGGACTCCAGAATTTTCGAATTAAAATTACTGTTGGAATGTAGGAAATAAGTACTAACTGGCACCAAATGGTTTATAAATTGTTTTTGTGTGAACGGATAGAGATCCTGAATTTTTGAATTAATATAACAGTTTGAGTGCTGGATTGAGATATGTCGGTAGTTATGAAAATTCGTAATACGGGTACTAAATGGTACTAAATTTGGTACAATTTAGATTTGAGTGAACGGATAGAGATGGAAACTTAAATTTAATGAAAAATTACAGAATTAAGGTAGTATCGGAATTTCGTACTTATGAACACGAGAAGCACTAAATGGTACAAGTAGTACAATTCGTTTTGTGTGAGCGGGAATCATAAAATTTGGAATTAAAATTAAGGATTGGATTTTAGGATGAGACATGGAGTTAGATTTAAAAATGCATAAGTATGTGTACTTAATGGTACTATGTTTAGTACAATTTAAATTTGAGTAAAAGAACAGAGATGGAAAACGTATACAGTAGATCTTCGATAATTCGTAATTCAAGGGACCAGCAAATTTTTACGAATTATCGAAGATTACGAATTATCGAGATTACGAATTAACGAGGTTAAAATAAACAAAATACGAATTATCGAGGTTTTTTCATTTATTGAAATATTTATATAAAAATTCAGAAAAAATCAAAAACTTCAATTCATATAGCTTAAATAAGTACAATTGATTTAAAAACTTAAATAAATGAAATTAAACATGAAAAAAGTCTGTGATATAAGGTTGTTTAAGGCTATTTTCTCGTTTTTTTTATTTACTGAGTTTTCTATAAATATTAAATAGTTAAATAATGATTCGTCAACAGCATGTTTTGATAAAAAGAGCGTAGAATTTGAATTGAAGATTTAGCATCTTTTTGTGTCACAACTTCTTCGTGATTGCCAACATCATCGTCATCACTTTCTTCATTTTCGACTAAAACTTGTTCCAAAATATCGTCATCTCCCAGATTTCCAGTAACACCAACGTCATTATAAACATTTACGTATTCTTCAAAGGTAACGACATTCTCGGAATTAAAAGGAATACGTTGGAATTCGTTATTGATATTTACAATCGGTTCATCGGATACATTGTAGATCACATCCTTAACAAAACCGCAAGCTCGGAAGCAATTTTGAATACACGATTGGCTTATGTTCATCCAAGCTTTATAAGCCATAAGCATAGATGTATGTAGTGTAAATACAAATTCACTTTTCTCTATACTATACAACTTACTATGCACTATAGGTAATTTGCCCTGTTTTTGAGGCAAAAATTAATAACAGCGGTATTAAACGATTTTTTGACTTTTTAACTGATTTATACGTACAAGAAAGAGAAAACGCAGATTTCCACAGTAGAAACCTGATATAACGAACAACGGTTATAAGCAACTACAGATATAACGAACAAAGCTAATTCTTTCTCAGATATTTTGATTAGTTTTCATATACACAATACACGGTTGAAAACGATTAGGGTAGTAAGTTAAAAAATTTCGACCCCGCGATTAGATTTTTAAAGAAATAATTATTACAATGTTGTATGTTTTTGCAGAATGCATTAATAATGATTAATGCAGTACCCATTTATACTCCTTAAAGTTATTAATATGTAAAAGTGAAATAAAACCATGCTTACTACAGTAGAACACGATTACAGTAAACACTGGATATACTGAACTACATTTTTTCATATGTCATTTTTGTATTTTTAATTAATGCTGAAAAAGTAATTGTTTGATGATTAAGATTCTAAGGGGAACTTAAGCCCCCCATTTCCTCTTCTCCACGTTTTAGATTTTTTTCTCACAATCTTTCCTTCGATAACCTATTTGCGGTTTATGAGTCACGTTATTTATTTTATAATCAAAATTCGATTATATTGGGGTTTCGCGGAAAAGTTCTATCTTCCTATGACATTTGGTCCATTTTGACAAATGCATGCAAAATAGCCTAATTTTCTTTTTTTAATTTGACGTATTTTCGGTCCATATTGTTTGTATTCCCAACATTACTTACGGGGACGTTGTAAACAACAATATGTTTCTTTGCTTTTATTTCTTTCATCAAACCAAATATCGAACATTTTATTGTTTTTTATTCTGAAGTTCCCTATAAAAACTGATATATCATGAAAAACGCAAAAAAATCGCAATTTGAGACCTATTGGAATCAATTTAGAAGATTTTCATTAATATATTTCAGTTGTCAGAAGATCAGAAAAATTTAAACATTTTAGTAAAAGTCTATCTATGTGTAAAAAATAAACGCATTTCTTTTATTATAGTCAACTATGTAAAGTTTACACAAACGTATTAACAAATATTATATATTAAATAAACAGCACACATCACCGCCAATACTCTCCATGTTCAATTTGTATGTTTATGATTTGTATTTAGCGGTTTCAAACGTTTTAAAATACGCCTTAATTCCTTAAAATTTTTTATTTCCTTAATTTTATTTTCAAGGTTTAGAGTTTGGCAACGATTTTCATCGCTTTTAAGAAACTTTTACGGAAGTAATCTTACAGAATCATAAATTTTGCATGTTTTCTTTTTAATGCCATCAAAAAAGGTTTTATTTTCCAAAATTAAAAAAAAATGACTTTTTGCCCAAAAAACTGTCCAAATTATCTATAGTGCTATGTTTGTAACCATATCTTTGCGGTATAATGTTTTAAAATTTTTAATTATACCCTTATCCAAAGGCTGCAGGACGGAAGTAGTGTTAGGCGGTAACAAAAATGAAATCTCTCTTTTTTTAATATTGAAGTAAGCGTTGATGGAGCGATTTCAAATTGTTTAGCCACATCAATTGTTTTTGCTCCATTATCAACTGCTTCAATAATGTTTTGTTTTTGCGACAAAGACAACGTTTTGTTCGTACGTTTGCTTGCCATTCTATGTTTCGCTCTCCTTGTCACACCACCACTGAGTCAGCAAACAAACTGACAATGAAACACACACAACATCATAAAGAAAAACTAACGGTAAAGCCGTTGACTGCGCTAAGTGATTGTGTAATTTCGGAATGAGTGATTGTGTAATAAAAAGATATTAACAACAAAATTATAACATTTTTATGAAATTATAATTTGTTTTGAGATGAAAAAATTACGAATTATCATGGGACCGACAGTTTGTTACGAATTAACGAAGATTACGAATTATCGAGGTACGAATTATCGAAGTTCTACTGTATTTAAAAATAAAATTACTATTAGAGTACCGGATTGCTACAGTGTTGGAAATTTTAACTCATAAGTACGAAAAGTACTAAATATAGTACAATTTGGATCTATGTGAACGGATAGGGCTGGGATCCTGAAATTTGTCAATAAAAATAGTTTTGGAGTGTGAAATTGAGAAGTACTAACGTCTACGAAAAGTAATAAATGATACTAAATTTGATACAATTTCGATGTTGGTGAACGAATAGAGCTGGGATCCTTAAATGTGCACTTAAGGTTATTATTGGAGTGCATGACTGAGGTAGTTTTGGAAATTCGTACATATGGGTACGAAAAGCACAAAATTTGGTACAATGTGGACTTGAGTGAACGGTTAGAACTAGAATTCTGAAAGTTGACACTTAGGTTACTGTGGGAGTATATAAAAAGTACAGAATGGTACCAAATCTGGTACAATTTGGAGAACAGACAGAGCTGAAATTCTTAAATTTGAACTTGCGATTGCTATTTGAAAGCAGGGGGGTTACTCTGTATTGCGATGCGTGAGAAAAATTGTAACGCATCGCGTAATTGGTACTCTCTAATTCGTTTTCGTATCTCCTTTCGCATCTAGTTTACGCAAATGTGGCATCACCGCATTCTGTAATACGAAAACGCAACGCAAAATAGCAAACGCAAAGGAAGCGAAACATATAAGTAAGCTCAATTAATTTTTTTATTTATATAGGTATAAATTGTAAATTATTTTAAGTAAAAGGGAAAAAAGTCACAGTTGCAGACTCAGCAACGTCAGTTCCTAACTTAAGTAGATTTTATGGGGCAACACAGTGATTTGGCAAAGGGACAGTTGCAGAGTTCAAATGCGAAACAACGCGCCAAGAATTTGTGGACAAAACTGTCTGATGACCTCAATTCAAATTGACCTCCTGTAAAAGATGTCGGTGGTTGGAAAAAGTATTGTATTATATTTTTTTGGTGTTGATAACCACCTTGTTCAAGCAATTTCAAAGCAGCGGCCTTTTTATTGGAGTTGGAATTGTTGTGGATCTATTTGGAAAGACGAGCGTTTAATAAATACATAAACGAATCTTTATTGAGACGAACATTTTGAACATTTAAATCTATAAAAAATAAATATTTTAAAACGTTTGTCACATAATTCGTACTTCTATTTTAACACCCGTGGTCACTTAGCGAGAATATATTTGATCGATCTCATAAAATTATTCGTTCACCATTTTTGTTTAAAAAAAACACTCGTATATGTTTTCATTTAAAATTTTTTGACGTTTCCTTTTTTCATTCTTCTTATTGTTTACTTTGTGGCGACAGTGTTGCCCTATTTTCGATTTAATTTGCGAATGCGTTTGCGTGAGCGTTACAGAGTACCAAATTGTACTCTTAACGCATTTAGCTTTCGCATCGCACTTGCTTTCGCAACGCAATACAGAGTAACCCCGCAGGTTTGGAATATTGAGATAGGTCTGTAATATGGGTGCGAAAAATACAGAATGGTACCAAATCTGGTATAATTTATTTTTTAATGAACAGACAACAGCTGGAATTCTCAAATTTGGACTTACGATTACTATTTGAAAGCAGGATTAAGGTACATTTGGAAATTTGTACTTATGAGTACAAAAAGTACTAAATTTGGTACGGTTTGGACTATGGTCGAATTAAGATTAGTGTAAGAGTGTAGGATTGATGTAGTTTTTGAAATTCTTACTTAGGAGTATGAAAAGTACTAAATGGTAGTAAATTTCGATTTGGTTGAACCCAGAGATTTGGAATTTAGATTATTGTTAATGGCGACAACTTTGGAAAATCAAATTTGGATTTGGGTAACGGAGAGAGCTGGAAACCTAAAATTTAGAATGTCGGTCACTGACGGAGAGTTAGAAAGAAGTACCAAGGGGTTTTTGGAAGTAATTGGTACTAAATTTAGTGGTGGTGATGGTATGGAGGTAATCTTAAAAATGTGTACTTATGTTTTTCGAACACATATGAAATGAAACTAAATGTGGAACCTGTATGTATTTGCTAAAATCTGATCTATTTTTAATCTGTGTAATAAAATAAAAAATGGATTTCGGAAAATAGTGATTATCTGTGTGAAGAGTACTAAATGGTAATAAACTTGATATAAGATGTAGAAATAGAGGTGGAATTCAGAACTATATTGTATTCCCTTTCCGCATACGAAACAGCGGGCACTTTGCTAGAAACAATATAAAAGCCGACATATTGTGCGTATCAGCAGATGAACAATTTCAATTTTGCAGAACGTATTTTTGGTTTTTTTCTTTTGTTGAAAATAAAAACAAAACATTCAAAAAATGTGAAATTTCGAATGGGAAAATAAAATATTTTGAATTATTTAATAATTTGTCAATTTTATTTCGCGGTTTGTATTATTCGCTTGAAGATATGGATTCGACGTCCATTTTCGCTGTTTTCAATTGACACACAAGTAAATAAGGTCCTTTCGTATTTGGCTAATACGGACGTTCAACAAACCCTATAAAGGTGAGAAGGTGGGTACTTTAGTACGCGACGCACTGAATTTTGGTACGAACCTTTAGGTGTTCAAAGTTTGTGCACATTGCTCAACATATTATTTGCTGTCAAATAATTTTGTTTTCGCAAAATTAGCTGATTTTGTATTTGTAAATATTTTGTAGTAGTTTGAATCCGTATGTTATTCGGACGCACGACTCTTTGCAAGTTGAATTCGTGCGTATTGCATCCGCTGCTCACTCATATTGAGTTCACAGAAAATAATAATGACTTTGAGACTTCATTAAATAGAACAGCAGCAGACTTCATTAAATAGATCCTACTAAATTTCCTACTAGTGCTCCATTTGAGACGTTTCTAGTGCTTATTTTCCAAATAAGATATATGAAGCTTTCGTTGCTATTTTGATTGGAAGTATCGAAGTAACTTTTGAGTGTTTATTTACTCAGATCGATATACATCGGTCGGATGACCGCCAATATATTTGAGTGGTTTGACTGAGCTCCTTGATATAAAAAGTCATTTCTATTTGAAAACGTGCATTATTTTAGTGTGAATATGTATATCCCTTACAGAGCTTTCGATGGTTTACATTTCATTACTTATAAAATTTCACAGAATTGCAGAAAATATGACCTATTTGCAATGAAAATTAGAGCAGGTATAAAAAAGTTTGTTTTCGAACGGTTTTTAAAAGTGAAATATTATGTTAGTAAACGAATGAACCTGTAGAAATAATTTCCGAAAAATATCATCAGACCTAGAAAAGATTATAATTAGGATTTTAATAACCTCAAATGTTTGCAATATAGAAGTTCAAAGTTGAAAAAATCTTGTGTTGATATGAATTAAGTTTTTGTTGGTACATTTTTAGATCACTTGTACAGTAGGTTTTTATTTATTTGACTTGTACATAGCTGCACGATGGATTTAACTGCCCAAAATACACCTCTTTAGTACTTCTTTTTCTCAGATTCCCTCTCAAATATTTCGTTCTATACCATACCAAGGTACCAGCTCATAATATTTGTATTTTTCCTCATCTTACTTTAAATTTTTGTACTTAGCTACACAGTGAATATCAAAGTAGAAAATAGTTATTTTTTTAGACACCATCGCAAACCGCAAACAATCATTTTTCCTATTTTTCAATTATTGACACTATCGACGATGTCCTTCTCTTTCATTAATAAGATACCTAGCGTTGATTGCGTATTTCAGACAATTGACATTGTCCCATTTTTATGCAATGATTGAGACAGGTAAGTAATTTAAGATATTTGCACTTTTGACTTTCCCGTACTGAATTAATAGCAACTGGTGTTTGTGCTGGAAGTCAAAATTACTGTATGTATATTTAATTTTGTATATTGTAATATGTTCGCTATATGAAGACATTTTACAATTTAGATTTTATTTTACAATTTAGATTTTTTAAAAAATATCAGGACGTCAATCAGTAAACAGTAAAACTGTGTGTGCGAGAGAAATAAGTTTGTGGTAATAAATGATTCAGTCTGGGAATTACGGCTGAGAAATTAAACAAGTTTGATATAAATATATATATATATATACCTATGGTAATTATTGATCAGTCCTCGATTCGTTTGAAGTATTTTTATTTTTTTTTATTATTTCAAAACTTTTAGGTTAACTACCATCTTTTTAGTTTTTATTTCAAATATTTATTTATTTTATGAATAATTTTTTTTATCTACTAATTCCAGAAATTTCTGGTACATTCGGATCTTTATTTTCTATATTAAGGGTGATTTTTCTAATGTTAGGTGTGCTGTACTGTAGATAATTTTTAATTTTTTATCTGTAAACGATATACGATATTTTCAAATAAATTGTAGTAAAGTAAATAATCACAAGATGTTTAATTTATGTGGCCAGCTCAGTGTTTTTTCACAAAACCCGTTATTTTTGGATAAATTGCAGGCGATATTTTTCTACCTTCACACTAAATCGAGGGCTGTTCACAACATTTTTATCACAGTTCATATATATATATATATATATATAGTCGATACACAATAGTTATAAAAGTGTAATAATAATAAAAATAGCAAATTTTAATGTTTTTTAATTGTTTGTATTTTTCAAAAACACTTACATGTTTTTGGAATATCCATATTATCTAGATAGTCGCAAGTATCCTTACGAAAGGATGAAATTGGAGAATCGCCACAAGATGAATCAGTCGGTGGCTGTAATTGGAAATAAAATTTATTAGTATACACATACAATAAAGTTGGTTAAAGCAACTCATAATGTAGACAAATCTGAAATTATAAATACGGAAGTATCCGGAGAATGCTCGTTCTTGGTCCCTAAAATGATGTTTTGATTAGGATTATCCACTCAGCTATGGCAATTTTTCCAAAGTTTTAAATTACGTTGAGATTTTTTAGAGAATCTCATATCTACCAACAGTCAATGTCACCTGTTGCGAATGAGAAATATTTTTATATCAAGACTTCTTGTGGGTCTTTTGAAGTGAAATCTAAATAAGGCAAGACGAGATTTTGTGACCTCATATATCACACACAAAATATCAACATTTATGTAAAAAATTCCAAGGACTGCTAATTACGTGTCCACTTCAATTTTAACTTGTTTCATAAATACCGTTTTATATCACAAATTTCGGGTGATAATTTTCAGACTTTACACATAATCGTTCTAATAAAGTACACATAATCATTTTGGGGTGTGCTAAATAGGTGATCGACATTGTATATAAGAACATCCGCTAGAAATTTTGCTATCGAAGGCTGTTGCAAATTATTATTTAAGAAAACTGCAACAGTTTGTAAATACTCGAAGGGTCCGGAAACTAACACATTTTCCCCTTATTTCACTTTGAGCTTCTCAAAAAGTATTAACCTTTTTAAGTGATTAATTAGTTTAAACAACACGAGATTCTGTGGAGTAAATTGCTAAAACAAAATATTACCCGAAATAGCTGTAAATGCAGAATATGCAAAAATATGCAGAATATGCAAACATATGCAAAAATATACAAAATATTGGCAAAAATATGCAAAATATAGGCAAAAATATGCAAAATATGCAAAAATATGCAGAATATGCAAAAATATGCTAAATATGCAAAATATAGGCAAAAATATGCACAGTATGCTAGGTCGCAACATTAAAGATAGAACGTTGAAATTTTACACATATATTATTATTACTTCTAGGATGTTTGGTATTGGAAATGGGATATATCGGTCCACGTTTTAGTAAAATATGTTGCTCATATTTGCACATATTTTTGCCTATATTTTTGCATATTTTGCCTATATTTTGCATATCGACCTAGCATACCGTGCATATTTTTGCCTATATTTTGCATATTTTTTGTTCATATTTTGCATAATTTTTCATATTTTGCATATTTTTGCATATTTTGCATATTTTGCATATTTTTGCATATTTTGAATATTTTTGCATATTCTGCATATTTTTGCATATTCTGCATATATTTGCATACTTTTTCATATTATGCATATTTTTGCATATTCTGCATATTTTTTGTTCATATTTTGCATATTTTTGCATATTTTGTATATTTTTTGATATTTTGCATATTCTGCATATTTTTTGTTCATATTTGCATGTTCTGCATATTTTGCAAATTTTTGGATATTTGGCATATTATTGTATATTCTCCATATTTTTGCATATTTTTGGATATTTAGCATATTTTGCATATTCTGCATATTTTTGAATATTTTGCATATTCTTGCATATTTTTTGCATATTCTGCATATTTTTTGCATATTTTGCATATTTTTTGTATATATTTTGCATATTTATCGCATATCGACTTAGAATACCATATTGACCATACCGTGCATATTTATTGCATATCGACCTAGCATACCGTGCATATTTTTTTGTTTTTTTTTTTTTTTTGCAAATTTGGATATTTTTGCATATTTTGCATATTTTTTGCATATCTCGTGCATATGCATTATATGCAAATATGCAAAAAATTAAAAAAATATGAACCCTTCAAATAATTTTAAATCCTTTGAAACGAATTTGGTCCAATCAGAATTTTGATATCTTCATTATTAAAAAATATGCAAAATCCGAGGTCTAATAATCACTGAATGTCCATTTTCATCATTAAGATGTTTGAAACTTATAAAGTCGTTTACAACCGTCTGTATTTCTATATTTCTTTGCAAACTAAAACATTAAAAAATGCCTTAGAATGTAAATTGAAGGTGTCATCAAGGCGGCAAGATTTCGGAAAATAATATTTAGGGACCTACAGTGGCGAGCAAATGTGTACGAATGTTGAGAAGAGATAAGATAAATATTTCAGGGTTTATTTGTTATTTATTATATTACATGTTAATAACAATAAAAAATTACCATGCTTTAAGAATATAAGAAAAACGAAAAACAACTCAATTCGACCACTTTTGCACATATAAGAAAATATTAAAATATTAATCGATTTTTAAAATGTTGTCCACAATCTTTGTTCTTGTTACACTTTTTATGTGCTTTGGCATATTCTCCACCAACTTTTTTATGATTTCATCTTTGATTCTTTGCAAGATTTCGTTTATGTTAGTTTGTGCTCTTTCATACACTGCCAGTCTTCCCTTTAAAAGCACCCGCAAATTTTCTATAGGATTAAGACAACAAATTCCTAATAATAACTAGAACAATTCTACATAGGAATCTACGAACTTTCAAAGCTTATTTTTCTCATGCTATAGTTACAAATGAAATATCATTGATTGTTATTTTTATTTATTTTTTTGCATCATGATATAATCCAACAAATAGTGAATAAACAATTAAATTTTCATTGAAATATCAATTTAAAGAAAAAAAACCGATGCCTGATTTCTTTTTAAATTGCGTTGCAAATATGTGGCAGCGACATTTGGAAATAGTATGCAATGTAAATATTTAGTACTGTTGCATTATGAAACAGCATGCATTTTGGAAGTCAGCCTATATCTGAACCATTGATGTATATCGATAAGAAAGAGATAAAATAAGAATCAAAATGATACAGCCGAAAATCTACTCTGTAGATTACCAATGTTTCACAGCAGGAGACACTGACGGTTTGCTAAATGAGATTTACAATCTTATGTTTTTGTTCGAAAAAGATTAGTTGCCAAGCCTAATGTCAATCATCTTTTTCTCAACATATGTCTTCTTCAGTCTTTGACTTTTTTGATGAGTTTATACATCTATATATAAAAGAGCTTAGTGTTAAGTGAGTGAGTGAGTGAGTGACTGACTGACAGATCATCGCCCAGACGAAACGGCTAAAGCTAGAAGCTTGAAATTTTGAGTGTAGGTTGGTGTTGGTGTGTAGGCGTGAGATAAGGCTGGGTTTTTCGAAATTCGAACTAGAAGGGTACGAAAAGTACTAAAATGTACCAAATATGGTACCCTTTGTATTAGGCGAACGGGAAGAGCTAGAATTCTGAAATTTGGAATGTGGGTCACTGATGTAAAGTTAGGAAGATGTACAAAAGCGTTTTTGGAAATTCGTACTAGAACGGTACGAAAAGTACTAAAAAGTACTAAATGTGATACCATTTGTATTTGGCGAACCGGTAGAGCTAGAACTCTGAAATTTGGATTGGTGGTCGCTGAGTGTAGGATAGATGTACCAACGGTTTTTTGGAAATTCGAAATAGAAGGGTACGAAAAGTACTAAAATGTACTTAATTTTGTACAATTTCGTAGCATGTGAATTGATAGAGCTAAAAACTTGAAATTTGGAATGCGACTTAGGGATGAGATGTAGAGTCTATTTAAGGAGATGGTTTTGAAAGCGTGTACTCATGTGTACGAAAAGTACTATATGATACTATATTTGGTACAAATTTAATTTGGAGATACAAATCGAGCTGGAATCCTGAAATTTGAAATTAACATTAGGAGTTGGACATCTGAGTGTAGGATTGGGAATGTACGTAGTTTTGGAATTTTTTTACCCAGTTTCAGTAATTTATATTCATGGGTACTAAATGGTACTAAATTTGGTACAATTTGAATTTTATGCGAACCAATAGAGCTAGAATCATGAAATTTGGAGTCAGGATAACTGTTGGGGTGTAAGATCGAGATATGTAGGAAGTTTTAAAAATTTTTACTAATGTGTACTAAATTTGGTACAATTTGAATTGTGGGTGAACCGATAGAGTTGGAATAATAAATCTTGGATTTAGGATCAGTCTGGGGGTGAAAGTTTGGGTTAAGTGGGGCGTTTTGGAAATTCGTACTACTGTGTACTAAATTTGGTACAATTTGAATTGTGAGTGAACCGAAAGAGTTGTAATCCTGAAACTTGGATTTAGCATCTCTGTTTAGGGTAAGTAAGAAGTTTTCGAAATTCGTACTACTGTGTACTAAATATCGTACAATTTGAACTATAGGTGAACCGATAGAGTTGGAATCCAGAAACTTGGATTTAGGATCACTGTGAGGGTGTAGGATTGGGGTCTGTAGGAAGTTTTGGAAATTCGTACTACAGTGTACTAAATTTGGTACAAATTGAATTGTGGATGAATCGATAGAGTTGGAATCTTGAAACTTGGATTTAGGATCACTGTGGGGGTGTAGAATTGGGGTATGTAGGAAGTTTTGGAAATTGGTACTACTATGTACTAAATTTGGTACCATTTGAATTGAGGGTGAACCGATAGAGTTGGAATCCTGAAACTTGGATATAGGATCACTGTGGGGGTGTAGGATTGGGGTCTGTAGGATGTTTTGGAAATTCATAGTACTGTGTACTAAATTTGGTACAATTTGAATTGGGGGTGAACCGATAGAGTTGGAATCCTGAAACTTGGATTTAGGATCACTGTGAGGGTGTAGGATTGGGGTCTGTAGGAAGTTTTGGAAATTCGTACTACAGTGTACTAAATTTGGTACAAATTGAATTGGGGATAAACCGATGGAGTTGGAATCCTGAAACTTGGATTTAGGAGTTGGAATCCTGAAACTTGGATATAGGATCACTGTGGGGGTGTAGGATTGGGGTCTGTAGGAAGTTTTGGAAATTCATAGTACTGTGTACTAAATTTGGTACAATTTGAATTGGGGGTGAGCCGATAGAGTTGTAATCCTGAAACTTGGATTTAGGGTCACTTTGGGTTGTAGGGTTAGGGTAAGTTGGAGGTTTTGGAAATTCATACTACTGTGTGCTAAATTTGGTACAATTTGGATTGTGAGTGAACCGATAGCGTTGGAATTCTGAAACTTGGAATTAGGATCTCTGTGAAGTGTAGGTTTGGGTTAAGTAGGAAGTTTTGGAAATTCATACTACAGTGTACAGTCATTATGGGGGTGTAGGATCGGGGTATGCAGGAAGTTTTGTTGGAAGTAGAAGGGTACGAAAAGTACTAAAATGTACCAAATATGGTACCCTTTTTATTAGCGAACGGGAAGAGCTAGAATTCTGAAATTTGGAATGTTGGTCACTGATGGAAAGTTAGAATGATGTGCAAAGGGTTTTTGGAAATTCGACCTATAAGTGTACTAAAGGTACTAAACTTTACGGAATTTATTTCCTGTTGTATATATATTGAACATATATAGCATGAATCTTGACATATGAAATGGAATACTGGTTGGGAATTAGTGTTGATGTACCGAAATAAGTACATTCGTACTTATGTGTATAAAAAGTGTAAAATGGTACTAAATTTCGTACTATTTACATTCAGTTGAGTGTGTAGAGATGGAATCTTGATAATCGGAATTAGCTTTAAAAAATCGTACTTATTTGTACGAAAAGTACTAAATGGTACTAAATTTGGTGGAAGTTGGATTTAGGTGAACAGACAGAGCTGAATTCTTCAAATTGGGAATTAAAATGACTGTTGGAATGTAGGACTGAGGTAGATTATGAAATTCGTACTTATTGGTACGAAAGGTACTATATGGTACTAAATTTAGTACAATTTGGATTTTGCTTGAAAGGATAGAACTGAAAACCTGAAATTTTGAATTAAGATTTCTGTTGAAGATTGAGCTATAGAGACATCTTTGGAAACTCGTATTTATGTGTACGAAAAGTACTAAACGGCACTAGATGGATTTGGGTGAACGGAGAGAGCTGGAAACCCATAATTTGGACTAATGGTTGATGTTTGAATATAGAATTGAGATATGGAAGCATAGTACCTATGTGTACTAAATAGTACTATATTTCGTACAACTTGATTATGTGTGAACGGATAGAGCTGGACTCCCGAACTTTTTAATTAAAATTACTGTTGGAGTGTAAGATTGACATAGTTTAGGAAATTGTTAATTATAGAAACAAAAAGTACTAAATGGGTCCGGAAATCTTACAAATGTGTGAACGGATAGGGCTGTATTCTAAAATTTTGAATTAATATTACAGTTTGAGTGCAGAATTGAGATATGTCGGTAATTTTTTAAAATTCGTCATTATGTGTACTAAATGGTAAAAAAATTGGTACAATTTTGATTCGAGTTAACGGATAGAGATAGTAAACGTAAATTTGTAATTAAAATTGCAAGATTAAGGCTGGGTTTTTGGAGATTCGTACTCGAAGGGTACGAAAAGTACTAAAATGTACCAAATATGGTACCCTTTGTATTAGGTGAACGGGAAGGGCTAGAATTCTGAAATTTGGAATGTGGGTCACTGATGGAAAGTTAGAAAGATGTAGAAAAGGGTTTTTGGAAATTCGACCTATAAGTGTACTAAAAGTACTAAATTTAGTTAGAATTCTACATATATTGAACATATATAGCTAAAATCTTGAAATTTTATATAGAATACAGGTTGGGAAGTGGTGTTGATGTATAGAAATAATTTAAGATGGTAGAATGGTACTAAATTTGGTACTATTTGCATTTAGTTGAGTGTATATAGATGGAATCCTGAAAATCGGAATTAGGACTACTGTTGGAATACATGATTGAAGTAGCTTTAAAAAATCGTACCTTTGTGTACGAAAAGTACTTAATAGTACTAAATTTGGTGCAAGTTGGATTTCGGTTCACATATAGAGCTGGAGTCTTGAAATTGGGAATTAAAATGACAGTTGCAGTGTAGAATTGAGGTAGTTTTGGAAATTCGCACTTATTGGTACGAAAAGTACTAAATCGTACTAAATATAGTACAATTTGAATTTTGCTTAAACGGATGAGCTCAAAACCTGAAATTTGGAATTCTGATTACTATTGAAGATTGAGCTATAGAGACATCTGTGGAAATTCATATTTGTGTGTACGAAAAGTACTAAACGGCACTAGATATGGTACAATTTGGATTTGGGTGAACGGAGAGAGCTGGAAACCTAAAATTTGGAATAATGGTTGCTTTTAGAATATAGAATTAAGGTATGGAAGCATAGTACGTATGTGTACTAAATGGTACTATATTTGGTACAACTTGATTAAGTGGATAGAGTTGGACTCCAGAATTTTGGAATTAAAATTACTTTTAAAGTGTAGGATTGACGTAGTTTAATTAAGGAAACTAAAAGAACTAAATGGTACTAAATTTGGTACAGTTTAGATCACTGTGAATGGATAGAGATGACTTAAATTTAGAGAAAATAGAGAAAACTTAAATTTAGAATGCAAATCACAGAATTAAGGTAGTATTGCAATTTCGTACTCTTGGATACGAGAAGCACTAAATGGTACTAAATAGGGTACAATTCGTTTTGTGTGAGCGGGAACCCTAAAATTTGGAATTAAAATTAAGGGTGGAGTGGAGGATTGAGATATGGAGGTAGTTTTGAAAATG
>NW_026873127.1:0-14032 GCF_032173495.1 Musca vetustissima | reverse complement strand
TTAAAGTTAGATGCAGTGAAAATTTTGAAAAATGATACATAAGGGGCGTAGTCCCCAGTTTGTTGGCTTCTAGTTTTATTTTGACACGAAGACCGTGCAATGAGTGGCTTAGTCACAAATCGATAGAGAACATAAAAAACCTGGTTCGCCTCAACGTGTTTTTAGACATTTTTTTACATTAAAGTAGACACAGCTTCCACCAAAATAAAGTTTGGAGGTCAATATCATGAACAGTTTGCAACGAGAGATCAATTAACCCAAAACTATTCACTTTTTTTCATATACTTAAGTAGTTCCCGAGTTATAAAGGGGTGAACCTCCGCTTCAGCTATGTTAAAAAATTGGCAATATTGCCCATATATATATATATATATATATATAAAGAGCTATATCTAAATCTGAACTGATTTTCAAGAAATTTTACACACATAATTATAGACTCAATGCAGTATGCTATGCAAAATTTCGTGCAAATCGAAAGATATATAGGGACTTTGGTACACGATTTACATTATATCGGGCGAACATATATACAGGAGCTATATCTAAATCTGAACCGAAATCGAAAGTTAAATATGGACTTTGGTGCACCATTTACCTTTAATCGGACGAAACTATATATGGGAGCTATATCTAAATCTGAACCGATTTTCACGAAACTTAGCACACATCATTCTAGACTTAATTCAGTAAGCTGTGCCAAATTTCATGCAAATCTAAATGTATATAGGGACTTTAGTGCACCATTTACATAAAATTGGACAAAACTATACATGGGAGTTATATCTAAAACTGAACTGATTTTCTCGAAACTTCGCACACATCATTCTGACACCTAATTCAATACTCTTTGTCAAATCTCGTGCAAATCGAATGATATATAGGGACTTTGGTGTACCATTTACCTTAAATCGGACGAAACTATATATGGGAGCTATATCAAAATCTAAACCGATGTTCTTGAAACTTTGCACACATCATTAAGGACGTAATTCAATACTCTTTGTCAAATCTCGTGCAAATCGAATGATATATAGGGACTTTGTTGCCCAATTTACCTTAAATCGGACGAAAATATATATGGGAGCTATATCTAAATCTGAACCGATTTTTCCCAATTTCAATAAGGTTCGTCCTTAGGCTAAATAAGTGACTTGTGCCAAATTTCATCCAAATCGGGTTATAAATGCGATCTGTACTTTGTTTACAATTTAACATCTAGAGACGGACAGACGGACGGGCATGCATAAATCGACTAAGAAAGTGCTTCTATGCATATTGTCAAAAGGAACCATGTGTCTCTCTCGTTTCCTTTTGCCTGTTACAAACATACGCACAAAGAAATAATGACCTGTACCACAGAGTAGTGAAGGGTATAAAAAACAAACTAATTTATGCGTATTGTCGACCATTTCACGAATTCACTGGTGATACGCCTACGACTGCTAACGTACAAACATACATACACAAATGCTACCTAATACCATGTAATAGCTAGGCTGACAACAAGAATAATCCCAGAGTGCTTGTCAAATCCCAGTTAGCATGTCGTTAACTAATTTAACACAGTAATATGCAAATTAGTTAATTAAATTATATGCTAGACTAAAATTGTTTAAGGGAACCCCATCCATTCTCGATTTAAATTTTGAAGATTTTCAATGGGCTGGTAAATCAATATTAATGCTTGTTATGGTTTGTAACTTTGCACATATATATTTGAAGATTTAACAGAGAAGAAAATAATTTACAAAAAATTTTTGTTATTGCTTTGTTGTTGTTTTTTGTAATTAAAGAAAAGTCCTTATTTTTGATGACGGGCATGGTAACTCCTCACTGGAACATCGGAATCCGAAAATTCCAACGGTGTTAGAAAGAGTACATGTCTGGCTCTCGTATGAACTAGGATTATTGACTTCGCTCTAAAATTAACAAAATGGCGGACCTTTGACAAAATATTTTTGGAAAATCGCCGATTTTTGACCAAAAACCAAGTTAAAAAATAAGGAAGATCTTCACCGATTGGCTTTATCCTAGTTCATACGATAGCTATACACTCACAGAGAAACGTGTAAAAATTTGGAATCGATTGGGTAATTAGTTTTTGAGTTATCGAGCCCGCCATTCGCAAAAGATAAAAACGTGTTTAAAGTTTTAGAAGCCCTTTAGCCGTCACTTGATGCTGACACAATAAATCGGCTATATATTCAAGAGTTCTTCAGATTTTCACTTGAAATTTTGTAGAGACATTCTTGAATTAGTGTAGCATCGAATTAAATAAAAAAAATGTCGACCCCGAGAATGGGGGGGGTCGCCTTAAATGGAGAAATAACTTAGGATATTTTATGTACACTTTAATCTCACGAGGGAATATGATTTCTTTTATATTCTTAATCCAAATGAAGTAACACATTTAAGCAAAGCATAACAAATGCCATCCCCAATAGTTCTTTGATCCGTCATTTACATGAAATCCAACAAAAATATATGTGAGCTATAACTAAATATAACCGATTTTCACACATTCCGATACGCTTCGCATTGCGACAAATAAATGAACTGTGGTATATTTCAAATCATTCGAATTATAAATGCGACGTGTACTTTATTAATTATATACAGACATGCATATATAGACAGATTAAAGAAAATTCAAAGTTTTGACCATTTGTATAGAAGATTGCACAAGTACTGGTTGGATATTATCCGTTTTCGAAAATAGTTTACGTATTGGTTTCGGAAGATAAACTCGTAAACCAGATTTTGTTCTTGCATACCTACTTTTTTGCTTACTTAGAGGGGCCTGTTGAGCATTAATTGCCTTCGGTCGTTACCAATATTTAATTTTGATACCCTTCACCTCAGGTATAGGGTATAATGTTTGTGCATATGCTTGTAACAGTCAAAAGAAAACAAGATAGACGCATGGTTCATATTGAGAATAATGCATAAATCGACAGATAATCACCTTCTGAGTCAATCTATGCACGTTCGTTTTTTGGTCGCATATACAATCCGATTTGGATCAAATTTGTTACAGCTCATTTGTTTGGCCCAAGGTCAATCATATTGTTATTGACGAAAATCGGTTCAGATTTAGATATAGCTCCCATATACATTTTTGTCCAATATTATGTAAATGGTATACCAAGCCCCCAATACTTTTTCGACTTACACGAAATTTAGTTTAGCTATAGTCTTGTAGAATTCGACCGACTTCATGTTGAGATTCCCTTTAAATCGATTTCCATAATTTTGTCCCATTGCAAACAACTCTATATCTGTCCATATGAAAAATTTAGCAAGGTTGCAGAATGACAGATCTATGATTGATTTAAGTCGGTTCACAGTCAGAGAAAGATCACATATTACCCAATTTCATGTTAATGGTCCTTAAACCAGTGAGGAAAGTAGTAAAGTCGGA
This sequence comes from Musca vetustissima, assembly GCF_032173495.1. Taxonomy (NCBI): domain Eukaryota; kingdom Metazoa; phylum Arthropoda; class Insecta; order Diptera; family Muscidae; genus Musca; species Musca vetustissima. The sequence goes on along the minus strand of NW_026873127.1, from coordinate 10,608 downwards.
CAGGGCCCACTATATGATACCCTCCACTACTTTGGGTATATTCAACAGATAAATCCTAACAGATGTCACAGTACTGAAGGACCAGTAAAATGAAATTGGATCCATAAACATGTCATTCTACAACCTATACTAAATTTTTCATTTGGTCAGATATATAATGGCACAAAATTATGTACATCAATTTAAAGCAAATATCAATCGGACAACCGTTGAATATTTGGACAGATATCTGATTATCATGAGGGGTTTGGTGCACCATTTACTTAAAATCGAAAGAAAATATCTATATATATAAAAGAGCTTAGTGTTAAGTGAGTGAGTGAGGGAGTGAGGGAGTGAGTGAGTGACTGACAGATCATCGCCCAGACGAAACGGCTGAAGCCAGAAGCTTGAAATTTTGTGTGTGGGTTGTTGTTGGTGTGTAGGCGTGAGATAAGGCTGGGTTTTGGAAATTCGAACTAGAAGGGTACGAAAAGTACTAAAATGTACCAAATATGGTAATCTTTGTATTAGACGAACGGGAAGAGCTAGAATTCTGAAATTTGGAATGTGGGTCACTGATGGAAAGTTAGAAAGCTGTACAAAAGGGTTTTTGGAAATTCGACTTATAAGTGAACTAAAAGCACTAAAAATTACTACATTTAGTTCCAATTGTATATATTTTGAACATATTGAACCTATATAGCTAGAATATTGGTGTTGATGTATGGAAGTGCTTAAAGAAATTCGTACTTATGTGTATAAAAAGTACAAAATGGTACTAAATTTGGTACTTTTTGCATTTAGTTGAGTGTATAGAGATGGAATCCGGAAAATCGGAATCAGGACTACTATTGGAGCAAAAGATTGAAGTAGCTTTAAAAAGTCGTACTTATGTGTACGAAAAGTACTAAATAGTACTAAATTTGGTGCAAGTTGGATTTAGGTGAACAGATAGAGCTGGAGTCTTCAAATTGTGAAAAAATTACTGTTGAATGTAGGATTGAGGTAGTTACTTATTGGTACGAAAAGTACAATAGTACGAAAAGTACTAAATAGTACTAAATTTGGCGCAAGTTGGATTTAGGTGAACAGATAGAGCTGGAGTCTTCAAATTGTGAAAAAATGACGGTTGAATGTAGGATTGAGGTAGTTACTTATTGGTACAAAAAGTACTATATGGTACCAAATTTAGTACAATTAGGATTTTGCTTGAAAGGATAGAGCTGAAATTTGAAATTAAGATTACCGCTGAAGATTGAGCTATAGATAAATTTTTGCAAATTCGTATTTTTGTGTACGAGAGCTGGAAACCTAAAATTTAGAATAATGGTTGCTGTTCGAATATAGAATTGAGATATGGAAGCATAGTAATTATGTGTACTAAATGGTACTATATTTGGTACAACTTGATTATTTGAGAAGGGTAGAGCTGGACTCCAGAATTTTGGAATTAAAATTACTGTTGGAGTGTAGGATTGACATAGGTTTGGAAATTTTTAATTATAGAAACAAAAAGTACTAAATGATAAAGGCTGATATTCTGAAATTTTTAATTAATATTATATTGGAGTGCAGAATTGAGATATGTCGGTAGTTTTGAAAATTCGTCAGCATGTGTACTAAATGCTACAACATTTGGTACAATTTTGATTAGAGTTAACGGATAGAGATGGTAAATGCAAATTACAGAATTAAGGAAGTATTGGAATTTAGTACTTATTTACACTTAATGGTACTAAATATGGTACAATTCGTTTTGTTTGGGCGGGAATCCTAAAATTTGGAGTTAAAATTAAGGGCGGAGTGTAGGATGAGAGGTGGAGGTAGTTTTAAAAATGCGTAGTGTATATAGATGGAATCCAGAAAATCGGAATTAGGACTACTGTTGGAAAACAGGATTGAGGTCCCTTTAAAAAATCGTACTTATGTGTACGAAAAGTACTTAATGGTACTAAATTTTGGATACTAAAAGTTGGATTTCGGTTCACAGATCTGGAGTCTTGGAAATTCGTACTTATTGGTACGAAAAGTACTAAATGGTACTAAATATAGTACAATTTGAAGTTTGCTTAAACAAATGAGCTTAAACCTTGAATTTTGGAATTCTGATTACTGTTGAAGATTGAGCTAAAGAGACATCTTTGGAAATTCGTATTTGTGTGTACGAAAAGTACTAAACGGCACTAGATATGGTACAATTTGGATTTGGGTGAACGGAGAGAGCTGGAAACCTAAAATTTGGTATAATTGTTGATTTTAGAATATAGAATTAAGACATGGAAGCATAGTACTTAATGTACTAAATGGTACCATATTTGGTACAACTTGATTAAGTGTGAATGGATATAGTTGGACTCCATAATTTTGGAATTAAAATTACTTTTGGGGTGTAGCATTGGCGGAGTTGAGGAAATTCTTAATTGTAGAAAAAAGTACTAAATGGTACCAATGGATAGGGTTGAGATCCTGAAATTTTGAATTAATATTACTGTTGGATTTCGGTAGTTTTGAAAATTTGTCATTAGGTGTACTAAATTTCGTACAGTTTAGATCAGAGTGAATGGAGTAAATTTGGAATGCAAATCACAGGATTAAGGTAGTATTGAAATTTCGCACTTTTTGATACGAGAAGCACTAAATGGTACTAAATGGAGTACAATTCGTTTTGTGTGAGCTGGAATCAAAATTAAGGGTGGAGTGTAGGATTGAGATATCGAGGTAGTTTTGAAAATGCATGATTATGTGTACTAAATGGTACTAAGTTTAGTACAATTTGGATTTAAATGAAAGGATACGGCTAGACATAGAAATAGAAAACTTATATTCGAAAATAAAATTACTGTTAGAGTACAGGATTGAGACAGTATTGAAAATTAAAACTTAAAGTACGAAAAGTACTAAATGGTACTAAATATGCTACAATTTGGATTTATGTGAACGGATAGGGCTGGGACCCTGAAATTTATGATTAAAATTACTGTTGGAGTGTGGAATTGAGGAAGTTTTATAAAATCGTACTTACCTCTGCGGAAAGTAATAAATTGTACTAAATTTGGTTCTTGGTGAACGGATAGAGCTGGAATTCTTAAATGTGGACTAAAGGTTATTATTGGAGAACATGAATGGGGTAGTTTTGGAAATTCGTACTTAACCCTACGGTCAATAACCGGGTACATTTGTACCTTTTTTTGAACAAAAATGCTGTAAAATTTTTAATAATGGAGATATTTGCATCAAATTTTGAGGAATCATTCTTGATGTATTTTCACACATAATCGAAGAAAAAATTATAAATATTTTCCATATATATAATGTTTACAATTTTTTGAAGTTATTACCTACGTAGATCAATAACCGTGGTACATTTGTACCCATCTAAAGATAGCTCTGTAACTCATTAAAAAATTGGACTATCGTGAGGGTTTTTGTTTTAAATTAGTCTATGATGTAGGAAACTCAAAATTATATATACATTAAAATAATATATATTTAAATCCATGCTTAAATGATAATCTATCTAAAACAATCATTGTAAATTCGTTATAGCATTCGAATGGGTTAAGCTTTTTTAGTTATTTTTTATTGGGATCTTACTTAGGTGTTCCTCAAACCCTCTGCAAATTTTTGTGGCCCTAGACAACGTGGGGCCATCAGGGCGACTCGTGGAAGTCAGAAACTACCCTGATTTTCCATTGGTATGCAGGGACAAAAACAATGATTATTGTGCGTAATTGTCCAATTATTCTTCATATTGGGCCTGAAACTTTTTCTATAATCGAATTAGTCTGATTTATTAGAATCCTAAATTGGCGTAAATATATAAACTATCATTAAATAACGTTTTAAAGTATTATATAGTGTTAAAAATGTGCCAATCACAATTTCTAAACTCATAAAATGTGAATAATTGGCAATAATAATTGTTTTTGTCCCTATATACCAAGGGAAAACCAGGGTAGTTTCTGACTTCCACGAGTCGCCCTGATGGCCCCATGTTCAATAGGGCCACAAAAATTTGAGTTTGAGGAACACCTAAATAAGATCCCAATAAAAAAAACTAAAAAAGCTTAACCCATTCGAAAGCTATATCGAATTTACTATGATTGTTTTAGATAGAATATCAATTAAGCATGGATTTAAATATATATTATTTTAATGTATATATAATTTTGAGTTCCTACATCTAGACCAGATCCGCATAGACCAATTTAAAACAAAAACCTCACGATAGTCCAATTTTTTAATGAGTTACAGAGCTATCTTGGGATGGGTACAAATGTACCACGGTTATTGATCTACGTATACTTTTTTGGTTATTGACCGTAGGGTTAAGGGTACGAAAAGCACAAAATTTGGTACAATTTGGACTTAAGTGAACTTGTAGAATTGGAATCCCGAATGTTGCAACTTAGGTTACTGTACGAGTGTAGATTTGATATAGTTTGGAATATGGGTACGAAAAGTACAGAATGGTACCAAATCTGGTACAATTTGGTTTTTGGTGAACAGACAGATCTGGAATTCTTAATTTTTGACTTACGATTACTATTTGAAATCAGTATTGAGGTATGTTTGGAAATTCGTACTTATGAGTACGAAAAGTACTTTGGACTTTGGTGAGATTAAGATTACTGTTGGAGAGTAAGATTGATGTAGTTTTAGAAATTCTTACGTATGACTGTGATGGTACTAAATTTGGAACAATTTGGATTTAGTTGGATCCTGAGATTTGGAATTTAGATTACTGTTGAAGTGTAGTATTTAGCTATGGAGATAGCTTTGGAAACTCGAATTGATGTGTAGGAATAGTAAATAGAATAGCAAATGCACTAAATTTTGATTTCGGCAACGGAGAGAGCTGGAAACCAAAAGTTTGTAATGTGGGTCACTGACGGAGAGTTAGAAAGAAGTACCAAAGGGGTTTTTATACTAACTGGTACTAAATTTAGTGGTGGTGGTATGGAAGTAGTCTTGAAAATGTGTAATTATGTGTTCGAAAAGTACCAAGGATGAACCCTATTGAAATTGGGAAAAATCGGTTCAGATTTAGATATAGTTCCCATATATATTTTAGTCCGATTTTAGGTAAATAGTGCACCAAACTCCCTATATATCATTCGATTTACACGAAATTAGGCACAGCGAGCTGTATTAAGTCTAGAACGATGTGTGTTAAACATCATGAAAATCGGTTCCGATTTAGATATAGCTCCCATATATAACTTCGTCCGATTTAATGTAAATGGTGTACCAAAGTCCCTATATCATTAGATTTGTACGAAATTTTGTACAGCGTAATGAATTAGATGTAGAAAGATGTGTGTTAAGTTTCCTGAAAATCGGTCGAGATTTAGATATAGCTCCCATATATATTTTCATCCGAATTAAGGTAAATGGTGCACCAAAGTACCAATATATGTTTCGATTTCCATGAAACTTGTATAGCGTACTGAATTAAGTCTAGAACGATGTTAGATATAGCCCCTCTATATATTCTAGTCCGATTTTATGTAAATAGTGCACTAAAGTCCATATATATCCTTCGATGTGCACGAAATTTAGCATAGCGTATTGATGTGGGTCTAGAATTATGTGTGGTAAGTTTCGGAAAAATCGGTTCAGATTTCGATATAGCTCCCACATATTCATATATAGTCCTCCGATTTTACATAATTGGTGCACCAAACTCCTAACGTTTGTCCGATTAACACGAAATTTTGCACAACGTATCAAAATGAGACTTGAATGATGTTATTGCATTTTTTTTTAAATTGGTGCAGATGCAGCAATAGCTTCCATATGTATTTCGAACGGGTGTCTGATTGAAATAAATTTGTAAACAGTTCGTCGTACCGAATAGGGTATATCAATTTTGCAATAAATCGTTTTCCATAAACTTGTCCCGTTATAAGCAGACATCTCTAAATCTGCCCGAATGAAATTAAATTTATCATAGGTTTTAAAAAGAGATGAGTATGTTCCTTCCAATGAACATTGACATGCAATTGTAAGGATACATATGTACCATATATACCCAAATTGGTGAAGGGTATCATACAGTCGGACCAGTCCGGCTTTACTACTTTCCTTACTGGTTCTAGACTTAATTCAGTACGCTATGCCAAATTTCGCGCAAATTGAAGTATATATAGAGACTTTGGTACACCATTTACATAAAAACGGACGAAAATATATGGGAGCTATGTTTAAATCTGACACGATTTTCTCGAACCTTAGCACCCATCATTCTAGGCCCAATTCAGTGCCCTATGCAAAATTGCGTGCAAATTCTCAAAAGGAAACATGTGTCTATCTCGTTTCCTTTTGCCTATTACAGTAGACCACGGATATAAGAACATCCAAATAAATCGAGAAATCTGTTCTTATAAGCTTGCAACGCGTGTAGGTTATTCTAACTCCAGTACGCTGTGCAAAATTTGTGTCAATTTTGTGTATATGGGTGCTATATCTAAATCTAAACCGATTTTCACAAAACTTAGCACACATTATTATAGACTCAATTTAGTACACTATGCCAAATTTCGTGAAAATCTAAAGATATTTAGGGACTTTGGCGCACCATTTACCGTAAATCGGACGAAACTCTATATGGGAGCTATATCTAAATCCGAACCGATTTTTCCCAATTTCAATAAGGTTCGTCCTTGGCCAAATAAGTGACTTGTGTCAAATTTCATCCAAATCGGATCATATATATGTTCGTCCGATTTAATGTAAATGGTGTTCCTAAGTCCCTATATATTTTTCGTATGCACGAAATTTGGCATAGCGTACTGAATTAAGTCTAGAATGATGTGTGTAAAGTTTCGTGAAAATCGGTTTAGATTTAGACATAGCACCCATATATATTTTCGTCTGATTTAATGTAAGTGGTGTACACAAAATTGACACAAATTTTGCACAGCGTACTGGAGTTAGAATAACCTACACGCGTTGCAAGCGGAAAAACAAAACTAATATACTCTCCATACTATGGTGGAGGGTATATAAATACGGACATAAGAAAATGTTTCACCCATATAACAAAACAGATTATTATGTAAAATTCATTTATATAAGAAAAACCCGCTTATAAGAACAGATTTCTCGATTTTTTGATAGAGTTTTAATTTTTCGAAAAAAAAACAATGTGTAATCTTTAAACTTTATTTGTCACCGCGAAGTTGTGGAAACTAGGTTTTATAGATAAACTTCATATTCTAACTCTTCGCCATAAATGCAAACTTTTATCAATGAAAATACTATTCGGATTTTTAAAGCATTTTCTTCATGGCTTCTGTCGTTCATTTGTCTTTATAATATATCAGGGATTCGAGATGCAATGAAAAACTTCTCTGAAATAAAACAAAAGTTTGAAAAAAATAAAAAAGAAAGAATGAAATGTATAAAACAATCATTCCACTCAAAGTTGATGCCTATTACAATGAACGGTGTTTTAGTGGAAGGGGAGATTTTGTGGTTTTTTCTAGTCCTTTAAGTTTTCATTTCTTGGCTATTCATAGAATCAACAACAATCATTTGTTGTTTTGATACTGGAACCTACAGAGCCCAGGAATAGACGGAATTGGTGAAAGATTTAAGCAATTACGTGGAAAGCTGTTTAAATTGTTATCACATTCGTTTTGGCATGACTCTGTGTGTGCCTGCTTTTGAACAATGACAAATTTTCCTGGGCCAACCACAATACCCTTTAATCATGGTCGACACCATAAAACGCACTTTAGAATGCCAACTCAGTTTGTTGAATGAAATTGAATGCGATGAAAGGGCAATTGCGTTATATTGGGAACAGTATATTAAAGCACGTTTGAATGTGGGTATATTAAATATGTTTCCCCAGCTGTTAAAAAGTCGTGGAAATAAATTTCTGAGAAGGTGTTAATACATTCATAAAACTCATCTAGGTTCACGTAATAAACCCTAATATGCCATGTTTTCAAAACACAAATAAAAACGTTGTTAAGCCCGCCCGAGCTTTTTATACCCTCCACCATAAGGATCACATGAGCAAATTCATGTTATTATAAGACCTTGAACATACTGACCAATATCTGAGAAAAGATGATTGAAATTCTTAAAATATCTAATAACGGGGCTAACGTTATATGAGGTTATAATAAAATTGGGATCAATATTGATATTTCTTTGTAGTGAGATTTGACAGCCAATGAGATAACAAAATACCAAATTACATCCAATTCAGTTTAAAAACGTATCTAAAATTCTCAGAATACCAATTTACAGCCATATCGGGGGCTAATATTTCACATTTTGGGTCGATGTTAAACATTTTTAGTACAGAAGAGTACCGTTATTTGGCGGATACCCTGAAACTTCGGTCAATATTACGGATCGAAGACTAAAATTCACAAAATATTGAAAATTGGGGGTATAGCAATGCCTGTGCAAAATTTCAGAGCTCTGTCTTGAATATTACGATTTCTATTTCAACAGACGGAAGTGCGTAAATCGACATAGAATTTCATTCTGATCAAAAATGTATATACTTTGGGTGTTTCCGATGAATATTTCCAGGAAGACTATTTTAATATACACTCCACATTAGAGTCTAAACACAACCAGTGAGTCTAGAGTCAGCGACGGTCGTTTACCGTGTGTTTCTTATTGGCAATGGGAAATACCGACGGCTGACGTTCGGGTCTAGAGGCTTGACGCTAGAATAGATTTTATTAATTTTTGCTCAGCGTCATACTCAAATTTTCTCTCTTGCTATCAATTGAGTTGCCATATTTTAGGTAAAAATCAGCTACCAACATTCCAATGGAAATTTATAACAAAACATTTGGCAGAGATGTTAAAAAAAAAAACAAATATTTTCAAAAATTGTGGACGTTACTTAACGAATTAATAATATAAACCAGTAAGGAAAGTAGTAAAGTCGGACTGAGCCGACTATATGATACCCTTCACCATTTTGGGCTTACTGTACATATGTATTCTAACAATTTCATATCGATGTTCCTCGAAGGAAAATACACATGCCTTTCTGCAATCTATGCTAAATTTATTTTCATTCGGGCCGATTTAGTGTCGCTTGCCTACAATGGGTCACGTTTATGGAAATCGATTTATAGTTATTCGGTATGCAGCACTATTAAAAATGTAATCTCAATCATGCACCCGTTCCAAAAATAAATGAATTCTATGTCTGCACCAGCCCTAATTTCATCAAAACGCAAGTTGTTTTCACGAAACATAACACACATCTTTCTTCGGCACGCCATGCCACACTTCGTGCAAATCAAAAGATATTTAGGTACTTTGATGAACCATTTACCTTAAATCGAACGAAAATATATATGGGAGCTATATCTATATCTTCATTCTATACCTAATTCAGTACCATGTTCCAAATTCCATGCAAATCGAAAGATATATAGAGACTTTGTTGCCCCATATACCATAAATCGGACGAAATTATATATGGGAGCTATATCTAAATCTGAACCGATTTTCACTATACTTAATCTTCCAAAATTAAATCGAACTTATTATTCTTACTATATATGTATGTACAGTTCTTATAATATATATTCCTACTAGCTGGACCCGTGGCACTTCGCGGCCCCTACCTCAGGCCAAAAAATCCATAATTTGGTAATTTTTACGATTGCTTGTGCAACTTAGAATTTTTCAACGTATAGCATTATTGCTATGAGAAAACCCCGTAACTCAAGTGGCAGTGCATTCCAACATCGCGCAATTATTCCGAATTCGAGGTATCAAAATATTGGGGTTTCTGGAGGAGTGTGTGAAAGAAAATAACATCCTTAAGTGTCCACGGTAATATATATACTGAATAAATTTTTCAAAAGAGCATCCAAGAAAGCGAGTAACATATTCCGACACGTGATTGTCACTACGTAGATTATAAATAAAGCGTGTTATGGTATTAATAATTCGCAAATCAATGGATCCCGGACACTCTCCAAGTCCATATAAGAGCAGCGACATTAACAGAGCATTTGCCAGCATTAACTTTACACGTTGCGTTAAATATAAATTACATGCAAAAATTCTACGCAAAGTGTTCCAATCTTTCCCCGCTAAAACAGTTGCTGTACAACAATAATTTTGCACTGATCTAGGAATACATTGAAGGATGAGGGAGTATGATTATTAGAACAAATTTTGGTTTGAAAAAATTGACATTAAAATAATGCACAGAACGCAGTGCATAAAACGACTTAGATGGATGTTTTTGTTATCTTCCATCAAAGTAGAAGTATCCGTTGAAAAGCAGTAATAGGATCAGCGATTAAAAATTAAAGGTGTATCTAAATTTATCATATCCCAGTTTCCGACTTTTAACGTGCCTTCTAGATGATCAAACGATTTATAATTAAAATTCACACTATTCACTTCGGTGTTTTTTCAAGCCAAATGACATTTTTTCCTAAGTAAACATGTTTTCACAAACTGAAAAAAAAACAGTAAGGAAAGTAGTAAACTCGGACGGGGCCGACTATATGATACCCTTCACCACTATGGGTATATTAAACCGGACTATTAACATAAAATTGGATGAAAAAAAAATATGTGATATTTATCTAAATGTGAATCTACCTAGATCTATTCATAAAG
>NW_026873126.1:0-14015 GCF_032173495.1 Musca vetustissima | reverse complement strand
AGACAAAATTAAAGTATTGTGTAGGGTATAAATATTCTTTAAAAATCGAGGCCTATTTTATTCATTGGAAAAATATTCTTTTGAAAACAGGACTGTTTTATTCCTAAGAAAAATATTATTTTAAAAATCGAGGCCTATTTATACCCTTCACCACACAGTGGTACAGGGTATTATGTCTTTGTGCATATGTTTGTAACAGGCAAAAGGAAACGAGATAGACCCATGGTTCCTTTTGAGAATATGCATAGAATCACTTTTTAAGTCGATTTAAGCATGTCCGTCCGTCCGTCCGTCTGTCCATGTATTTTTGTGAGCAACGTACAGGTCGCATTTATGATCCAAATTGGATGAAATTTGGCACAGCTCATTTGTTTAGCCCAAGGACGAACCCTATTGAAATTGGGAAAAATCGGTTTAGGTTTAGATATAGCTCCCATATATATTTTCGTCCGATTTAATGTAAATGGTGTACCAAAGTACCTATATATCTTTCGATTTGCACGAAATTTGGCACAGCGTACTGAATTAGGTCTAGAATTATGTGTGTTAAGTCTGCCGAAAATCGGTCTAGATTTAGATATAGCTCCCATATATATCTTTGTCCGATTTAAGGTAAATGGTGCACCAAAGTCCCTATGTATCTTTCGATTTGCACGAAATTTTGCACAGCGTAATGAATAAGGTCTAGAATGATGAGTGCAAAGTTTCGTGAATATCGGTTCCGATTTAGATATAGCTCCCATATATAATTTCGTCCGATTTAAGGTAAATAGTCCACGAAAGTCCCTATATATATTTTGATTTGCACGAAAATTGGCACAGCATACTAAATTAAGTCTAGAATGATGTGTGCAAAGTTTCGTGAATATCGGTTCCGATTTAGATATAGCTCCCACATATATTTTCGTCCGATTTTATGTAACTGGTGCACCAAAGTCCCTATATACCTTTCGATTTGCATGGATTTTGGTATAGGGTACTGAATTAAGTCTAAAATGTTGTTGCTAAGCTTCGTGAAAAGATCCATAGCTAGGCAACGTACTGATGTAATATAAATTAGTCTCTGGCAAGTTTCCCCGAAATCGGTTCCGATATAGATATATAACAATAACGTGTCGTCTGTTAGGATATATATGTAGAATATACCCAAAGTAGTGAAGGGTATCATATAGTCCGCTCAGTCCGACTTCACTACTTTCCTTACTGGTTATGGTATAAAAAATCTTCTTTTAAAAATACGCTCCAATTTTTATGGCTTGAAAAAATCTTCTTTTAAAAATCCGCGCCTATTTTGATGGCTTGAAAAAATCTTCTTTTAAAAATCCACGCCTATTTATATGGCTTGAAAAAAACTTCTTTTAAAAATCCACGCCTATTTTTATGGTATGAAAAAATATTTTTTTAAAAATCCACGCCTACTTTTATGGTTTGTAAAAATATTCTTTAAAGAATCCTCGCCTATTCCTTTGAAATCCAAGCCTCCATTTATAATTAAAAAAAAATATTTTTTTCTCTTTTATCCATCATTCTTTTCTCATTTACCCTTTATTACCCACCATCTAGAAAAATAGTTTAAAACTACTTATGTACTTCTTACGCCAGTTTCGTATAAAATCCCGTCAAACTCCAGGTTGTTCTAGACCTCCGTTCAGTTGTTTTGCATTGCAATGGAAAACTAAGTCCAAATAAATAAACAAAACAGAAGACAACTAACGGAATGCATTAAAGGGCAGGAGATACAAAAAAAAAAACTTCGCTGTTTTGTTATTAAAACCAGTAAGGAAAGCAGTAAAGTCGGACGGGGCCGACTATATGATACCCTTCACCACTATGGGTATATTAAGCAGGACTATAACATAAAATTGGATGAAAAAAATGTGATATTTATCTAAATGTGAATCTACCTAGATCTATCCATAAAGTATGTCAATCGACTTCAAACAAATATAAATAGGTCATCCGTTGGGCTATGTCTGCACTTCTAGAAAACGCAACTACGTAATTCTATGCTCAATTTTTTAAGTTGTGCAAAATTTGATGTCAATCTGACTAACATGAGGAGTTTGATGCCCAATTTACTAGAAATCGGGCGAAAATATATATGGAAGCTCTATCCAAATATTGAGCGATTTCAAACAAACTTGTCACAGGTTAGGTTATACAACTTTCAGAACGTTTTATTCCAATTGGTTCCTTAGTACGTCAATTACTTAAAATCAATCTATAATAAAAGGGAGCTATATCTAAATCTGGACCGATTTTCACGAAACTTGGCAGACATCATTCTAGGCTCAATTAAGTACGTTATGCCAAATTTCGTGCAAATCGAAGGATATATAGGGACTTTGGTGCACCATTTACATGAAATCGGACGAAACTATATATGGGAGCTATATCTAAATCAGGACCTATTTTCACGAAACTTGGCAGACATCATTCTAGACTCAATTCAGTACGTTATGCCAAAATTCGTGCAAATCGGAAGATATTTAGCGACTTTGGTGGACCATTTACATCAAATCGGACGAAACTATATATGGGAGCTATATCTAAATCTGGACCGATTTTCTCCAAACTTGGCAGACATCCCTCTAGGCTTAATTCAGTACGTTATGCCAAATTTCGTGCAAATCAGAAGATATATAGGGACTTTGGGCACTATTTACATGAAATCGGACGAAACTATATATGGGAGCTATATCTAAATCTGGACCGATTTTCACGAAACTTGGCAGACATCATTCTAGACCTAAATGATTAGGCTGTACCAAAATTCGTGCAAATCGAAAGATATATAGGGACTTTGGGGCACCATTTACATGAAATCGGACGAAACTATATATGGGAGCTATATCTAAATCTGGACCGATTTTCTCCAAACTTGGCATACATCACTCAAGGCTTAATTCAGCACGTTATACCAAATTTCGTGCAAATCAAAAGATATATAGGGACTTTGGGGCACCATTTACATGAAATCGGACGAAACTATATATGGGAGCTATATCTAAATCTGGACCGATTTTCACGAAACTTGGCAGACATCATTCTAGACCTAAATGATTAGGCTGTACCAAATTTCGTGCAAATCGAAAGATATATAGGGACTTTGGGGCACCATTTACATGAAATCGGACGAAACTATATATGGGAGCTATATCTAAATCTGGACCGATTTTCTCCAAACTTGGCATACATCACTCTAGGCTTAATTCAGCACGTTATACCAAATTTCGTGCAAATCAAAAGATATATAGGGACTTTGGGGCACCATTTACATGAAATCGGACGAAACTATATATGGGAGCTATATCTAAATCTGGACCGATTTTCACGAAACTTGGCAGACATCATTCTAGACCTAAATGATTAGGCTGTACCAAATTTCGTGCAAATCGAAAGATATATAGGGACCGTTTACATTAAATCGGTTAAATATATATATGGGAGCTATATCTAAATCTGAACCGATTTTTCCCAATTTCAATAGGGTTCGTCCTTGGGCCGAATAAGTGACCTATGCCAAATTTCATCCAATTCGGATCATAAATGCGACCTGTACTTTGTTTACAATTTAACATGGACAGACGGACAGACGGACGGACGGACGGACATGCATAAATCGACTCAGAAAGTGATTCTATGCATATTCTCAAAAGGAACCATGTGTCTATCTCGTTTCCTTTTGCCTGTTACAAACATATGCACAAAGACATAATACCCTGTACCACAGTGTAGTGAAGGGTATAAAAATAGAAGTAAATTTTTAATTTAATTTTTTTTATTCCAAAATATATTGACATACTTTAAAGGTCTTCATATGCGGAGGAAGAGGTTATCCCTCCCTTTTCCCTTTTAATTGTCCGAAAACGGTTTCCAATTAAATTCTCATGCTCCAAGTTACAAATCTCTTGATTTGAAAATCAAATCAGATTTTTATCATCCACACACTTTATTGTGTGGATAGGTGTGTGTGTGTGAAATAAAAAAAAATCACACTCCTACATTTCACACCTAACAGCAGCAGAGCGATGGCCCCGAAGGGAGGTGATGTTGTATTTTTTGGAGTTTTAATTGAAAACACGAAAGAACCGAAAACACAAAGCGGAATTTATGAATTTTTATGAAATCTTTGAAAATCACTTTGAAGGTGTTTTCTGGGCTTGTGTGTTAGTTGCATTCGTTCGGGTGTTGTACTCGTTGCTAGTTTATGACTGCCAGGGACAACGGACATATGCAATTTCATTTTGGTAGCAAAAGATGCCAAAATTGTAAATCAAAGATGCGAAAATGTAAGAAGTTCGGAATGAACAAGGATATATGAGGTGAAGTTTTAAGGGTTACGAAGGACTCAAAACATCCTAAAATATAGTGCTAAACAATTCTTGCAGGGATATGTAGGGTGTTAAAATGGTTAGCCAGGATTTCAATGACCTAGTCATGAACATGATCATTTATAAAGCTTTTCAATCATACTAAGGACCCCAATCCTTCAACACATATACTGTAGCCAGGTATTCACTTTTAACCCAAAACACTCCCAAATAGTTTTTTGTTTTACCCACCTTTAAAAGGGACCTCCCTACCAAATCACTGACTCCCTTCCAAAAAAAGGAAGAGCATAAAAACCTCCATAACATAAATACAGAGGAATGTGATAGTTTTCCAATATCCATATTCATACAGAAATTGTATCCATATGTTTGTTGGGAGGCTGGGAAGGAATGCCAAAGTACCACTATAACAGCGCCACTAAGTGAGGTATCAGTTTATGACTGACAGTGCAAGGCGCGCTCGCTCAAATCCTTGATAGCGACGGTCGCAAAAAACCGAAATCAATCTAAATGCACTCATTCAATGATTCGCCATTTTTTTACACATTCCCCACATCGACAAAAAAAGGAGGAGGAGGAGGAGAAAAAGAATTGACTAAATTCTGTTATCAAAGTTAGATGAATGCATTCCGGGTGGTCAGATGATGATGATGTTGATGCAGATGAAATCAAAAGGGTCAAAGTCCGGCAAAGACGAAAGCAATGTAAACTTCAAGCTTCAATGGCTTTTTAAAAGAATATTTTGTCAAGCCATAGAAGTAGGCGTGGATATTTAAAGGAATGTTTTTTCGAAAAATAAAAGAAGGCGTGGATTTTTAAAAAAATATTTTTTCAAGCCATAAAATTAATCGTGGATATTCAAAGGAATATTTTTTGATACATAAAAATAGGCGTGGATTTTTAAGGAATATATTTCGAGACATAAAGTAGGTGTGGATTTTTAAAAGAATATATTTCGAGACATAAAAGTAGGCGTGGATTTTTAAAACAATATATTTCGAGACATAAAAGTAGGCGTGGATTTTTAAAAGAGTATATTTCGAGACATAAAAGTAGGCGTGGATTTTTAAAGAATATATTTCGAGACATAAAAGTAGGCGTGGATTTTTAAAGAATATATTTCGAGACATAAAAGTAGGCGTGGATTTTTAAAGAATATATTTCGAGACATAAAAGTAGGCGTGGATTTTTAAAGAATATATTTCGAGACATAAAAGTAGGCGTGGATTTTTAAAGAAGATTTTGTCAAGCCATAAAAATAGGCGTGGATTTTTAAAGAAGACTTTGTCAAGCCATAAAAATAGGCATGGATTTTTAAAGAAGATTTTGTCAAGCCATAAAAATAGGCGTGGATTTTTAAAGAAGATTTTGTCAAGCCATAAAAATAGGCGTGGATTTTTAAAGAAGATTTTGTCAAGCCATAAAAATAGGCGTGGATTTTTAAAGAAGATTTTGTCAAGCCATAAAAATAGGCGTGGATTTTTAAAGAAGATTTTGTCAAGCCATAAAAATAGGCGTGGATTTTTAAAGAAGATTTTGTCAAGCCATAAAAATAGGCGTGGATTTTTAAAGAAGATTTTGTCAAGCCATAAAAATAGGCGTGGATTTTTAAAGAAGATTTTGTCAAGCCATAAAAATAGGCGTGGATTTTTAAAGAAGATTTTGTCAAGCCATAAAAATAGGCGTGGATTTTTAAAGAAGATTTTGTCAAGCCATAAAAATAGGCGTGGATTTTTAAAGAAGATTTTGTCAAGCCATAAAAATAGGCGTGGATTTTTAAAGAAGATTTTGTCAAGCCATAAAAATAGGCGTGGATTTTTAAAGAAGATTTTGTCAAGCCATAAAAATAGGCGTGGATTTTTAAAGAAGATTTTGTCAAGCCATAAAAATAGGCGTGGATTTTTAAAGAAGATTTTGTCAAGCCATAAAAATAGGCGTGGATTTTTAAAGAAGATTTTGTCAAGCCATAAAAATAGGCGTGGATTTTTAAAGAAGATTTTGTCAAGCCATAAAAATAGGCGTGGATTTTTAAAGAAGATTTTGTCAAGCCATAAAAATAGGCGTGGATTTTTAAAGAAGATTTTGTCAAGCCATAAAAATAGGCGTGGATTTTTAAAGAAGATTATGTCAAGCCATAAAAATAGGCGTGGACCATTTATGCATGCCACATCCTCTCCCTATGGTGTTGTAGGGTGTAAATGGACACTAGCTAAACAAAAGGAAAACTATTCACTAAACTTCTATGAAATACGGATTTATGTAGACGATGGTCATTGGACCATTCAGTGGTGGTTGGTGCTCTCTTTCGACTCGTTCATTTTAAATGCCATTGTTTTTGCGTGGATGCTGTTTATACCCTTCACTACACTGTGGTACAGGGTATTATGTCTTTGTGCATATGTTTGTAACAGGCAAAAGGAAACGAGATAGACACATGGTTCCTTTTCGTCTGTCCATGTTAAATTGTAAACAAAGTACAGGTCGCATTTATGATCCGAATTGGATGGAATTTGGCATAGGTCACTTATTCGGCCCAAGGACGAACCCTATTGAAATTGGGAAAAATCGGTTCAGATTTAGATATAGCTCCCATATATATATTTAACCGATTTAATGTAAACGGTCCCTATATATCTTTCGATTTGCACGAAATTTGGTACAGCCTAATCATTTAGGTCTAGAATGATGTCTGCCAAGTTTCGTGAAAATCGGTCCAGATTTAGATATAGCTCCCATATATAGTTTCGTCCGATTTCATGTAAATGGTGCCCCAAAGTCCCTATATATCTTTTGATTTGCACGAAATTTGGTATAACGTGCTGAATTAAGCCTAGAGTGATGTATGCCAAGTTTGGAGAAAATCGGTCCAGATTTAGATATAGCTCCCATATATAGTTTCGTCCGATTTCATGTAAATGGTGCCCCAAAGTCCCTATATATCTTTCGATTTGCACGAAATTTGGTACAGCCTAATCATTTAGGTCTAGAATGATGTCTGCCAAGTTTCGTGAAAATCGGTCCAGATTTAGATATAGCTCCCATATATAGTTTCGTCCGATTTCATGTAAATGGTGCCCCAAAGTCCCTATATATCTTTTGATTTGCACGAAATTTGGTATAACGTGCTGAATTAAGCCTTGAGTGATGTATGCCAAGTTTGGAGAAAATCGGTCCAGATTTAGATATAGCTCCCATATATAGTTTCGTCCGATTTCATGTAAATGGTGCCCCAAAGTCCCTATATATCTTTCGATTTGCACGAATTTTGGTACAGCCTAATCATTTAGGTCTAGAATGATGTCTGCCAAGTTTCGTGAAAATCGGTCCAGATTTAGATATAGCTCCCATATATAGTTTCGTCCGATTTCATGTAAATAGTGCCCAAAGTCCCTATATATCTTCTGATTTGCACGAAATTTGGCATAACGTACTGAATTAAGCCTAGAGGGATGTCTGCCAAGTTTGGAGAAAATCGGTCCAGATTTAGATATAGCTCCCATATATAGTTTCGTCCGATTTGATGTAAATGGTCCACCAAAGTCGCTAAATATCTTCCGATTTGCACGAATTTTGGCATAACGTACTGAATTGAGTCTAGAATGATGTCTGCCAAGTTTCGTGAAAATAGGTCCTGATTTAGATATAGCTCCCATATATAGTTTCGTCCGATTTCATGTAAATGGTGCACCAAAGTCCCTATATATCCTTCGATTTGCACGAAATTTGGCATAACGTACTTAATTGAGCCTAGAATGATGTCTGCCAAGTTTCGTGAAAATCGGTCCAGATTTAGATATAGCTCCCTTTTATTATAGATTGATTTTAAGTAATTGACGTACTAAGGAACCAATTGGAATAAAACGTTCTGAAAGTTGTATAACCTAACCTGTGACAAGTTTGTTTGAAATCGCTCAATATTTGGATAGAGCTTCCATATATATTTTCGCCCGATTTCTAGTAAATTGGGCATCAAACTCCTCATGTTAGTCAGATTGACATCAAATTTTGCACAACTTAAAAAATTGAGCATAGAATTACGTAGTTGCGTTTTCTAGAAGTGCAGACATAGCCCAACGGATGACGTATTTATATTTGTTTGAAGTCGATTGACATACTTTATGGATAGATCTAGGTAGATTCACATTTAGATAAATATCACATTTTTTTCATCCAATTTTATGTTATAGTCCTGCTTAATATACCTACATTGGATCTGGAAAAATATCATTTAAAACCAGTAAGGAAAGTAGTAAAGTCGGACGGGGCCGACTATATGATACCCTTCACCACTATGGGTATATTAAGCAGGACTATAACATAAAATTGGATGAAAAAAATGTGATATTTATCAATCTGACTAACATGAGGAGTTTGATGTCCAATTTACTTGAAATCGGGCGGAAATATATATTTGGAAGCTCTAACCAAATATTAAGCGATTTCAAACAAACTTGTCACAGGTTAGGTTATACTAATTTCAGAACGTTTTGTTCCTATTGGTTCTTTGGTGCGTCAATTACTTAAAATCAATCTATAATAAAAGGGAGCTATATCTAAATCTGGACCGATTTTCACAAAACAAGGCAGACATCACTCTAGGCTCAAGTCAGTACGTTATGCGAAATTTCGTGCAAATCGAAGGACATATAGGCACTTTGGTGCACCATTTACATGAAATCGGACGAAACAATCGAAAGATATATAGGGACTTTGGAGCACCATTTACAAGAAATCGGACGAAACTATATATGAGAGCTATATCTAAATCTGGACCGATTCTCACGAAATTTGGCAGACATCATTCTAGACCTAAATAATTAGGCTGTACCAAATTTCGTGCAAATCGGAAGATATATAGGGACTTTGGGCAGCATTTACATAAAATCGGACGAAACTATATATGGGAGATATATCTACATCAGGACCGATTTTCATGAAACTTGGCAGACATCATTCTAGGCTAAATTAAGTACGTTATGCCAAATTTCGTGCAAATCGAAAGATATATAGATACTTTGGT
Source organism: Musca vetustissima (assembly GCF_032173495.1). Lineage (NCBI taxonomy): Eukaryota > Metazoa > Arthropoda > Insecta > Diptera > Muscidae > Musca > Musca vetustissima. The sequence continues at coordinate 4,661 of NW_026873126.1, read as the reverse complement.
GCACCATTTACATGAAAACGGACGAAACTATATATGGGAGCTATATCTAAATTTCGACCGATTTTCTCGAAAGTTGGCAGACATCATTCTAGGCTCAATTCAGTACCTTATGCCAAACTTCGTGCAAATCGAAAGATATATAGGGACTTTGGGGCACCATTTGCATGAAATCGGACGAAGCTATATATGGGAGCTATATCTAAATCTGGACCGATTTTCACGAAACTTGGCAGACATCATTCTAGACCTAAATGATTAGGCTGTACCAAATTTCGTGCAAATCGAAAGATATATAGGGACCGTTTACATTAAATCGGTTAAATATATATATGGGAGCTATATCTAAATCTGAACCGATTTTTCCCAATTTCAATAGGGTTCGTCCTTGGGCCGAATAAGTGACCTATGCCAAATTTCATTCAATTCGGATCATAAATGCGACGTGTTCACCACAGTGTGGTGCAGGGTATTATGTCTTTGTGCATATGTTTGTAACAGGCAAAAGGAAACGAGATAGACACAGGGTTACTTTGAGAATATGCATAGACTCACTTTCTGAGTCGATTTATGCATGTCCGTCCGTCCATACGTCCGTACGTCTGACAGTCTGTAGATGTTAAATTGTAAACAAAGTACAGGTCGCATTTATAATCCGATTTGGATGAAATTTGGCACAAGTCACTTATTTGGCCCAAGGACGAACCCTATTGAAATTGGGGAAAATCGGTTCATATTTAGATATAGGTTCCATATATATTTTCGTCCGAATTAAGGTAAATGGGGCACCAAAGTCCCTCCATATCCTTCGATTTACAAAAAATTTTAAACAGAGTACTGAATTAGATTCAGAATGATGTCTGCCAAGTTTCGAAAAAATCGGTTCAGATTTAGATATAGCTCCCATATATAGTTTCGTCCGATTTAAGGTAAATGGTGCACCAAAGTCCCTATATATTATTCGATTTGCATGAAATTTGGCACAGCGTAATGAATTAGGCGCAGAGTGATGTGTGCTAAGTTTCGAGAAAATCGGGACAGATTTAGATATAGCTCACATATATAGTTTTGTCCGATTCTATGTAAATGGTGCACCAAGGTTCCTATATACCTTTCGATCTTCATGAAATTTGGCACAGCGTACTGAATTAAGTCTTGAATGATGTGTGCGAAGGTTCGAGAAAATCGGTCCAGACTTAGATATAGCTCCCGTATATATTTTTGTCCGATTTACTGTAAATGGGGAACCAAAGTCCCTATATATCTTTCGATTTGCACGAAACTTGTCATATCGTACTAAATTGAGCCTAGAGTGATGTCTGCCAAGTTTCGAGAAAATCGGTCCAAATGTAGATATAGCTCCCATATATATTTGCGTCCGATTTAATGTAAATGGTGCACCAAAGTCCACATATATCATTCGATTTGCACGAAATTTGGCATAGCGTACTGAATTTAGTCATGAATGATGTGTGCCAAGTTTCGTGAAAATCGGTTGAGATTTAGATATGGCTCCCTTATATTATAGATTGATTTTAAGTAATTGACGCACCAAGGATCCAATAATATATGGCTGATAGGAACGTACTGAAATTAGTATAACATAACCTGTGACAATTTTCGTTGAAATCGGTTCATATTTGGATATAACTTCCATATATTTTCGATTCACATTTAGATAAATATCACTTATTTTATTTTATCCAATTTCATGTTAATATTCCTGTTTAATATATCCATAGTGGTGAAGGGTATCATATAGTAGGTCCTATCCGACATTACTACTTTCCTTACTGGTTTTTTTGTGACGTGAAGTTATTCTTTTTTGGATCTAGATGACACCACCTGTATGCGCTTGGCAATGATATTTGTATATTGAACACATTTGCATCGATGTAACACACACACACTCACAAACTCAGGTGCACTAAAACTGAATTTCATATTAAATTCAATTTAGTTATGAATTCAGAGAAAGTGAATATAAATTCCTTCGATTTTACTAACATCAGAAATATTTGGAAACTAAGGGAATGCATAATATAAATTTGAATAAATAATAGCGGATATGATTTTTATTAAATTTATGTGAAAATATTGGCTTAGATATCTAATTTAGAAATATTTATTGTTTTAAATTAAAACCAGTGAGCGGAGCAGTATAGTCGGACGAGGCCGACCATACGATACCCTACACAACTACCACGGAACTCAAATTTTCTGCGGATGTTTATTCCGGGACTGGACTCTTGCCCGATTAGAGGTAAACAGCACCTCTTCCTCACACTGACATATTTTCCGAATATTACGAGTATTCAGTACAGCTATTGTCCAGATTCCTTTCACCGTGGGCTGTGTTGTGATGTTCGGCTTTCATTTGTGGTCTAGAGATTGGCTTGAAAATAACACAAAAAATTAAGTTTTCAGTCCACTTCATTCCAAAATTATTATCTGATCATCACCGAAAAATATAGGCGTTGTCCTTGACCATACCTGGAACCTCATGGAACATTTCAAAGCGATCAGCGCTATAGTTCCGCTCTCTAGAGTGATAATGGGTTACTAAATAATATACGAATACGGAGATACCGGTAAATATTTATATATATAGCTCCCATATATATTTTCATCCGATTTTATGTAAATGGTGCACCAAGGTCCCTATATATATCCTTCGATTTGCACAAAATTTGGCATAGCGTACTGAATTAAGTCTAGAGAGATGTGTGTCAATTTTCGTAAAAATCGGTTTAAATTTAGATATAGCTCCCACATTTAGATTATATTTTTAACAACGCGGCGCACCGAATAACGTGTATCAATTGTGCTAAAAATTGTTTTCCATAAATTTTCCCCATGTTACGCAGGTGGCTCTAAATCTGCTCGAATGAAATGAAAGTTAGGATAGGTTGGAGAAAGAGGAAACATAGATATGCAATTGGTAGGATACATATGTACAATATACGCAAAGTGGTGAAGGGTATCATATAGTAGGACCAGTCCGAGTTTACTACTTTCCTTACTGGTTGAAATATTTACAATTTTAAAATGAATATATTGGGACTCAACAATCTAATACCCCCCATATAAGTAACTTCAAGTGAATTTTAATTTACTGCACTTTCATTTAATTGTAGGCTCATTTCATCGATCCTACTGCCATATTGTTATCAATTAAATACTTCCGAATCCCTTAAATCCTTATCTTTATTTTGAAATAAAATCGTTCATTGCGATTTCAATAAATTACCCTAGTTTTCCCTTTTTTTTTTTTTTTTTTTTTTTGCATAATGAACACGCACCCAATTCGCCTGATGAGCAGCCCTGAGTTTGTCTAATTTATTAATTAACATAATTTATCTTAATCTGGCATTTTAAATGCAGCCACCAAATGTACAACTGGGGAATAGTGGAAAGATAAACTGAAATGACAACTAAGCCAATAAGTTTATGTTTTTTTCCGTTCTTCCTCTCTCTCTCTCTCTCTCTCTATCTCTATCATTCTTTTGCAGTTGTTTTGTTGTTTCAATTTTGTTCTTTTTTCATGATGAGTAGGATTGGCCACATTGTAGTGCGTTTGGTCAGTGGTAGGAACAGATTTGCCATCCTCATTTGGGGATGTTTATTTTCGACCAAATGTGAAAAGAAAGACCAACTCCAATAGAACACTCTATAAATGATTGTTCGGCTGCAGCCTGTCTTATATGAAGGAGCTGCCATCTATCGTTTGCTAGAAACAACCCCTTATTGAATTCTGTGCAGTGGTTCTGATCCTTGCTTATCGTTTATGTTATTCTCTTGTGGATGTAGGGCTATTATGTACAAACTAAAGAGTGGTTTGCAGTTGGATGAGGATGATTGGCTCAGGCCTTCTGATTTGGTGGATGGGGAGAGTAGGCGGTACAGCACAATTCTTCGGGATTGTGTTGTTGATAGGTGGAGGACAAGGTGGACGAACAGTGACAAAGGGAGGGTGACGTACGAATTTATTCGTGACGCAACGTTCGTAGTGGACCGCCCAGACATTCACTTCGGAAACCAGTACTTAGGTTTCTTACTGACGGGGCATGGCTCTCTCAATGCTTTTCTGCATAAGAGAGGCCTTGCCCAGACGGATTTATGTGGGTGCGGGATGACTGAGGACTGGAAGCATATACTGACGGAATGCTGTTACTATGATGACATTAGAGATTTAGCAAGTATGGGTATATCGAATGGAGGGCAGGGTGGGATTTCAGTAGGGCTCTTGAAGACGATCGGACCTTTATTTGTTTAAGTAGTTTTGCTCCTGAAGCATTTAGGAGAAGGACAGTACTTAGCGGAGGTGGTCCTCGTGCATAGCCCCCTTGCAGTTGGGTTTGGTCGGTTGCACCGGGTGGTGGTGGGTTGATGCGCCGGTTGGCGTTGGTGCGGTTGTTGGCGCGGCTGTCGTTCTGCATCGTGGGAGGTTCGCCGTGTCTCTTCTTCGCGGAAGTCACTTCTGCGGTTGTGGATGTCGTGTAGGCTGCCCGTGAGGGCAGTTTCGTTGATTGTTTGTCTTGTGATGTCCGGTGCCGTGGTCCTTAGGCCCTTTGTGCAGTCCGTGAGGACAGCATGTTAATTGTTTGTATTGTGTGCATTTGTTCATCGTCGCCACTGCCTGTGGTTATTTGCTGCCGTTGTTA
>NW_026873125.1:0-14290 GCF_032173495.1 Musca vetustissima | reverse complement strand
TCTGAAATTTTTATTATGATTTACATTATGGTTTACATACTCCGTTTTTAGAAACGTTTGTATAGGTCCACTTTTTGGCATGTTCCCTATATTTTCATTTCTAGTACCTGTCAGTATATCAATGGTGGAGGGTATCCAAAGTTCGGCCCGGCCGAACTTACCGCTTTTTCACTTGTTAAAAAATATTTTCGAAGAGGATCATCATCAAAGGCATGGATTTTTTAAAGAATATTTTTTCAAGAGGACCATCATCAAAAGGCGTGGATTTTTAAAGAATATTTTTCAAGAGAACCATCTTTTTTTTGGAGTAAAATTTTAGCCCATGTTTTGAGGTCGTTCTTATATAAAGGTTAGGTCTCCTTGTTGCCATATAATTGATGGTAATTTGGCATTCTGGGTTTGTCAAGGATCTTATTCACCAAAGGAATATTCCCTCCCCAAAAAGTTTGTTGCACTGTGTTATTGAACTATCATCACACATCGAACGTAAGCTAAAACTTTTCTGTTTACGTTCCCATATTTACTTGAAAAACATTTTCGATGCTAAGAGTCGTAACTTAAATAAACTCAACATTTCGTAGTTGTGATGACTCGAGGAGAAATTTATAAGAGGAGGAAATCGTCAAACAGATATTGAATAAATAAACAATTTCCACATAAATAAGAATTTGAATACTCATATACATACTCGTATGTATATTTCTTTGAGAGGGGAGAGGTTATGTGACATTTACTTTTCCGAATAAGAAGATGAAATCACTTAAGGATTCAATTAGAAGAGGTGGCAAATATACTGGGCGAAAGGGTGGTAATCCTAAATCCATTGCAGCACAACAAAAATAATCAAGGATATAGCATTAAATATGCTTAAAGAAAACAACAGCGACAACAACAACAAACTCTTCTACTCATGGGTAATACATAACCACATAATTAACACCATGAGTTTAACTAAAAAGTTATGATTTAAAAAAAAATCCTTCACTTCACTTCAAGAAAATCCTCCCCCACCATGTTCACGGAAAGTGTTTGCGTGTCAGTGCATAATGTTTGCAGATACACGCATTATGATTGCAACATACATTCTGAACACTTTCATACACACAATATCCGCTAGGAAATTTTGCCGACCAAAGTACACTTTAGGTGGTAGGTTAGTGTCAGACATGGAGACAGGCAATGAACACCTTCACACCGTCCACACTCCAGGACTATTTGTGTAGTTGAAGTTGTTTTTGTGCCATCGTCATCATCATCACCACCGTCATCACCACCACCATAGACAGCACGATAATACTTTGAACATTTTTAACTCCCTAATGATATGACGTGACTTTCAATAACAGCACCTCATTGAAAGCTCTTTAGGCGATAGGTAGATAGTTCAAAGAGACGTTAACTTTTAAGTTGGAGCAACAACAAACAGGAAGTGAAAACGACAAAAAATATTAAGCGAACAAGTGAAGGGGGAAAATAAATCTATTTTTTAAAGAATTGGAAGCTGTGGTGTTTTAAAAATTAAAAATCACGTCTTGAGCAGGAAATTAACAAATGATGTATTTTTAATCGGAAATTTTGACTGCCAAGGTGGTTTCTTTTGAATTATTATAAGGGTCCAATAACTACCTATTGACATTAAGTTATTTTTTTTTCTGAATCCGAATATCTCTTTTTAATAAAAACTATTTCATCCTGTATACGATAATTCGAGATTCAAGCATTTTCCACCAAGCCTTTTTATACTTTTCCCGCATAAGGTGGAGTGCATATTAAATGTACCTTTCCGTTCCCAACTCCTCAAAATATTTGTCTCTGGGGTACCCCCATTTTATGCCAATTTACCAATTATAACGAGTGGTTTTAACTAAGGCTGAAGTAAGCTCAGTCGCTGCCGGGGTCAACCCAAGGACCCACAAACCTTAAGTAAAAACACGAGTGATTACAATTTCAATCTTTATTATAATACTCTGGTGTTTACAATATGAATAATAGTTTGGATGTGAGATAAGCTTTTATGTTGAAATCTTCTAATCGGTAATTTTAGCTGGGTATAGGGTATCGGATCATGAATAGCCGGCTGGTTACAGTCGGCTCGGGGGTGGTTAAGTGATGTCGGCTCGTAACTAATTGGCTGGTTGGTATTCGGGTTTGGTTGTGGTCGGCTCGAATGTGTACGGCTGGTTAAAGTCGACGATACTCGGCTAGCTGCTGTCGGTACGTTGGGGATCGGTTGGCTACAGTGGGCTCGAAGATACTCGGCTAGCTGATGTCGGTTCGTTGAAGATCAGCTAGCTGCTGTCGGTACGTCGGAGATCGGCTGGCTACAGTCGGCTCGAAGATACTCGGCTAGCTGATGTCGGCTCGTTGAAGATCGGCTGGCTACAGTCGGCTCGTTGAAGGTCGACTAGCTGCTGTCGGTACGTTGGAGATCGGCTGGCTACAGTCGGCTCGAAGATACTCGGCTAGCTGCTGTCGGTACGTTGGAGATCGGCTGGTTACAGTCGGCTCGTTGAAGATCGGCTGGCTGCCGTCGGCTCGTTGATGATCGGCAGGATACAGTCGGCTCGAAGATACTCGGCTAGCTGATGTCGGCTCGTTGGTGATAGGCTGGCTACTGTCGGCTCGAAGATACTCGGCTAGCTGATGTCGGCTCGTTGAAGATCGGCTGGCTACCGTCGGCTCGTTGGTGATCGGCAGGTTCGGGGTTTCCAGGGTTCGGGGTTTTTCAGGGTTCGGTTTTTTGTCAGGGTTCGGTTAGTAGTTAGTGGTTATTAGTATGGAGCTAGCTATGAGCGGGGAGCTGGCTATGAGCGGGGGGCTAGCTATGAGCGGGGGGCTAGCTATGAGCCGGGGAGCTAGCTATGAGCAGGGGAGCTGGCAAAGAGCGTGGAGCTGGCAAAGAGCGTGGAGCTGGCTATGAGCGGGGAGCTGGCTATCAGCGAGGAGCTTGCAAATATCGAGGAGCTGGCTATGAGCGAGGAGCTGGCTAAGAGCGAGGAGCTGGCAAAGAGCGGAGAGCTGGCTATGAGCGAGGAGCTGGCAAAGAGCGGGGAGCTGGCTAAGAGCGAGGAGCTGGCAAAGAGCGAGGAGCTGGCAAAGAGCTATGAGCGAGGTCGAACCGTCGATAACCTATACCAGTGTACGAGACTGCGGACGAGCCACACATCTTCGTCACTCGTAGTTCGTTAACATCCGAGGTCGACCACTTCGGCATGGAAAAGTGGAACATATATCCGTATGGTACTATGAAGTGAATGAGAATTATTGTGTACTTCAGGAAATTGTCTGTTGATTAATGCAATGAAGTTGAAGAACGCAGGTAATGATACTGGCTTAGGTTTAGAGTGAGACGTTATTCACTACTAAATATTGAGGTGGGTTGACATTAACTTGGGTCGTGCATAATGTATGAAACGGTCACGTTACACTATATATTTCTTTTGAAATCAAGATAGAGATCGAAATGTTTAAGATGGAGTTTTGAAATTTTTGAAAATATATTGTTACTATTCATAGGATATTTGAAATCAACATATCGGTGATCGTTTTTGTATATCCCCCGAAATGCCGATAATTTGCGTGACATATATAGGACTTTCGCCAATTCAGTGTTCTTGGAAGGTGAAAAATGTCATTGCAAAAATGTTCGATATGGCTCCATTTTATTTTTAAATAGTCCCAGTATAAAGGTCTTGTCTCATCATCGACATTTTGAAAATCTGAAAATATCAACTGATATAGCAAATGAAAGAAATTGAACTTTTTCAGATTCTATTTTGTCAGAATAACATTTATAACCAGTTCAAAGGTCGGACGGAGCCGACTATATGATACCCTTCACCACTTTGGGTATATACAAAAGATGCTCATATGTACAATAAATGCTTTTGATAAAATAGACATAGCATCTTTGGAGGACCACTGAAATGGAATGGGACTTAAACTAAATTAAAACAACCCATACACATACCAATCTGAAATTTTTAAAAAATTGAATTGAAATCTTTATAAGGGAGCTATATCTAAATCTGAACCGATTCCAACAAAACTTCGCATATATCAATGCAGACCTAATTCCGTACGCTGTGCAAAATTTTGTCTTAATCGGACAAATATTTGCAGTATTATGCTTCATTTACATAAAATCGGACGAAAATATATATGGGAGCTATATCTAAATCTGAATTGATTTCCACGAAATTTCTCGGACGTCAACCTGCCGTAATTTCAATACGGATTTCAACCTGCAGTAACTTCAATATGTATTGCAAAATTTTGTCTAAATCGGACAAACATTGACAGTATGGTCCATTATAAAATCGGAGGAAACTATATATGGGAGCTCTATATAAATCTGAACCGATTCCTGCGAATTTGAACCTAATTCAGTACGCTGTGAACAATTTTGTGCCAATCGGCCTCATTTAAATAAAAAATACATCTGGACCTAATTCATTACCCTGTGCAAAATTTAGCTCAATCGGACAAATAATGTCAGTATGGTGCTCCACTTGCATAAAATCGGACGAAACTATATATGGGAGCTATATCTAAATCTGAACTATATTGCTCTTTCATGCAGTCCGGTTTGTCATTTTAGAATTCGCGCTCTTTGGAGTCTTTCCGTCCTCAGTCGATGTCTTCTCTCCCTTAACTTGGGTTTAGCTCAGCCATCGCCTGTTCGCCTGGAGACCTAATAATCTTCCCCGTTTCAAGGAAGTGGCGGAAATGTCAGGGCTAGCCTAACGGGCACCCGTCAGCAGTTCGCTTTGTTTTATCTGGCTGAATATAGCCAGTTTCACCAGAGTGCGCTAGATAGCTGCTGTAGGTCCAATATATTATTGCTGACCGATCTAACCTTTTTACATTACCGGGCGCACAACTTTCGTCAGAACTCGACTTTATTTTTTTCTGACTACCCACACATAAGATGACGGCTCCATACATGCTGATGCATCCATCTTCCTTTCTCCGTTATTTATTTATTTATTTATTTTTTTTTTTTGGATACCTTCCATTGCGGAAGATTACGATGCAGCACTCATCTTCTGGATACAAGTGCCAGTTTTGCAGCCCTGAGTCCATGGATTCTGGTGGTCACTTTCTGTTGGATCAGTTTTGTCCTAGTATCAGCCGATGGAAAGCTTTTCGCTTCTTTGCGAGTTTTATGTTCTTCTGCCCTTTCGGAGACATAATCCTCTTAGCCGCTTTCAAATAAGTGGCGGTAAGGTCCGCTTTTGTTTCTTAGACTCTTCCCAGTCAGTTTCCGCCACAATGACCTAGATGGCTTCTTCCGTCTTTAGTGAGCTTAGCTTACATTCGTTTTTCGACTCGAAATTTTATTTCGAGTTCCCGCCTATCTCGGATATTTGAGTTGAGCTTGTTCGCCCCCGCTGGTTTACGAACCCAAGTCAATTTTTTTCTGTAGCGATACCCTCGACTACAGATGCCCAGACAACCACATATGTTACAGGTATTTGTTCTTGATCAAAGGATAAGGGTAGGGAGTGACTCGAACTCAGATCAACGATAAACGCCTTGCTCCGTAACTTTATTCCTATTTCTTTTTTAAACAAAGATTAGAGAAACGCCATGTGGTCTGTTCAGATTTAGATATAGCTCCCATATATATTTTCGTTCGATTTAATGGAAATGGTGTACCAAAGTCCCTATATATAGTTCGATTTGCACGAAATTTGGCATAGCGAACTGAATTAAGCATAAAATGATGTGTGCTATGTTTCGTGAAAATCGGTTCAGATTTAGATATAGCTCCCACATATATTTTCGTCCGATTTATTGTAAATGGTACACCAAAGTCCCTATATGTCTTTCGATTTGCACGAAATTTGGCACAGCGTACTGAATTAGGTCTAGAATGATATGTGTTAAGTTTCGTGAAAATCGGTTCAGATTTAGATATTGCTCCCATATACATTCGCCCGATTTAATTTTAATTTGACATAGCCTACTGAATTGAGTCTAGAATAATATGTGTAATGTTTCCTAAAAATTGTCCGATTTTAAGACCCAAAGTCAAGCCGATTGCCACACAATTTTCCACAACGTACTAAAGTTTGTGTTTTGCTGAAATCTGTTCGGATTTAGATATATTCAAGATATATTATATCTAAGATATAATATATCAGTTTTTATAGCCTACACAACTATGTTGTCAGGGCATTATAGCTTTGTGCTGCCCCAAAAGTTTGTAACGCCGCGAAATAATATACCGATCGTCATATCTCGACTAGCTGAGTCGATGTAGATATATGTGTCCGTCCGTCTGTCCATTATATTTTGTATACACGATATAGGACCAATTATGGACCAATCTTCATGAATTTTTGATGTAGTACCGGTTCTGGCGAAAGAAGACTCTATTGTTGTTTGGAAATAATCGGCTAATATTTTGTTATATATCTATATCTGAACCGATTTCAGGGAAACTTGCCAGAGACTAATTTATATTACTTCAGTACGTTGTGTCAATCGGCCAAGCAACATCATTTTAGACTTAATTCAGTACCCTATACCAAAATTCGTGCAAATCGAAACATATATAGGGACTTTGGTGCACCAATTACATAAAATCGGACGAAACTATATATGGGAACTACATCTAAATCTGAACCGATTTTCAGGAAACTTAGCACACATTATTACAGACGCAATTCAGTACGCTATGCCAAATTTCGTGCAAATCGAAAGATATATAGGGTCTTTGGTGCACAAATCGGATGAATATATGGGAGGTATATCTAAATCTGAACCGATTTTCACGAAACCCTGCACACATCATTCTACACTTAATGCAGAACGCTATGCGAAATTTCGTGCAAATCGAAAGATATATAGGGACTTTGGTACACCATTTACCTTAAATCGGACGAAACTATATATGGGAGCTATATCTAAATCTGGACCGATTTTCACGAAACTTTGCAGACATCACTCTAGGCTCAATTCAGTACGTTATGCCAAATTTCGTGCAAATCGAAAGATATATAGGGACTTTGGTGCACCATTTACATAAAAACGGAGGAAAATATATATGGGAGCTATATCTAAATCTGGACCGATTTTCACGAAATTTAGTAAACATCACTCTAGGCTCAATTCAGTACGTTATGCCAAGTTTCGTTCAAATCGAAAGATATATGGGACTTTGGTGCACCATTTACATAAAATTGGACGAAACTATATATGGGAGCTATATCTAAATCTGGGCCGATTTTCCCGAAACTTGGCAGACATCATTCTAGGCTTAATTCAGTACGTTGTGCCAAATTTCGTGCAAATCGAACGATATATAGGGACTTTGGTGCACCATTTACCTTAAATCGGACGAAAATATATATGGGAGCTATATCCAAATCTGAACCGATTTTTCCCAATTTCAATAGGGTTCGTCCTTGGGCCAAATAAGTGAACTGTGCCAAATTTCATCCAAATCGGATCATAAATGCGACCTGTACTTTGTTCACAAAAATACATGGACGGACAGACGGACATGCGTAAATCGACTCAGAAAGTGATTCTATGCATATTCTCAAAAGGAACTATGGGTCTATCTCGATTCCTTTTGCATGTTACAAACATATGCACAAAGACATAATACCCTGTACCACAGTGTTGTGAAGGGTATAAAAACTATACCACAAAAAACTAGAAGGTAAGGTTCGATAATGAACTATAGTCCTGATTTAGGCCTATGCCTAGCCCCTGTGTTGGACGTAGAAGGAGTGGACCGATATTACCCATCTTCGAATTTGAACTAAGTTTGGATGAAAAAATAAGATAGGAAAACTTTGGATGAAGTCAACATTTTCTGAAATGGATTTGGTCCAAAGAAACATAGGGTTTAGAACCAATATTTCGATGAGGCACATTTTCGATGTATCAAACTGTATACACCCTCATTAGCCATAAGGCTGAGTGTATAAATATCCATTGAAAATCTATGGTGGAGGGTATCCAAGGTTCGGCCCGGCCGAACTTAACGCATTTTCACTTGATATTATTAAGTTTTCAACCGATTCACAGCCTCTTATAATAGCTAATTTTAAACTCCAATAACAATCCATTTTAAGGTGTAACCATTCATCCCCACATATCCATATGTATGTCTGTTTGTTTGTAACCTCACGAATTAACTTTATAATGTTCACAAATTAACGAATCTAATCACATCAACAAGGAGAAGAAGAAGCATGAGGTTAAATATGTGGTCAATTGTCAGCATCCTTATCAATGATATCAAATCGAAAATGTCATCAACATAATTCTCTCTCAGTGACTGGGACATGCTTTGATGATATCTCCACATCATTAGCAACAAAAGGAGTATTACAAGTGCAGGACGAAGTAAATCAATGAGTGGGCCAAAAGACATAACACTTAAACGACAAACATAACACATTCCTCATACATACACGTACATACATACTACATTACTTCCTCTACACTTAAACTTACATACTACTACATACTCATACATAGTATGTAAGAGTATGTACTACATGCCCTGCGGGTATGTTTGCAGCTACAAGCAAATGTTTCCCAGTCAAGGTAATTTGTAGAAGGCATTAGGATGCCATTAGCAAAGATAATCAAAAATTCTTCAATTCTTGGAGAGAAATTCGTTGTGGTGTAATATAGTGTAGCGGAACAACAACAACAGCAGCAACAATCAAGCCTCAAGGAATTATAACACTCGAAGGAAGATTCACAGTCAGCCAGCCAGACAGACAAAAAGAGCCACTTTAACGAAAAACATATGCAGTCTTGGAAAATTCACAAACCCAGACACACACACCCTGACATACACAAGTATACTTTGGAACGCACTCTTCCAGACCACAACCGCATGTCTGAAAGAGTTATTCATTTCCACTGAAGCATCATAAAACCTGAATTGTTTCCTCAAAAGCCAAGTGCTTTGGAAGAAGCTGATTTTTCTCGAAAAGTGTTATTGCCACTTTTTGAGGAAGGATGGAGGTGGTTAGGCATCATTTTGTGGCATATTTATGTGAAGATATATACGGTTGAGGTTATGTGGTGTGAATTTTGAAACCCCACCATTTTCTTTTGAAATGAATACCATGCCTCTGAGTTTATATCGTTTGGTATTTAAATGGAAATTTGTTTGCAACTCTGCTAACCTAGTTACTCATTAAAGCGAAGTTCTTCTACATCAGCCATGCTCCGACGGACGACAAAGATGAACAGACCAAAGACATGTTTTACGAGCGCCTATACATAGCATATGATCGCTGCCCTGGCCATGACATTAAAATTCTGCTAGGAGATTTTAATGCAAAAATAGGAAGAGAAAATATTTTTGGCTCCACCGTCAGAAAATTCAGCCTCCATGTAGAAACAACAGATAACGGCATGAGGTTGATTGACTTCGTCGCAGCAAAAAACATGGTAGTTAGCAGCACCAGATTCAATCATCTCGATGTACATAAAGCCACCTGGATTTCTTCCGAACAACCAACGAAGAAGCATTCATCTAGTATTTTAGGCGTACGATCGATCCGAGGAACGAATATCGATTCGGACCACTACCTTATAGCAGCCAAGGTAAGACAACACGTAAACTCGACGTTGATAAGCTGTACACACCAGTTAGCAGAAGCCTACTCCGCTCAATTTAAGCACCTGCTTGACAAAAACACTCCTTGTCCCGTTAATTATATAGAACCGCAATGGCAACGAATTGACCACTCCTTACAAACTGCAGCGCAATCTACAATTAGCTACCAAAGGCATGGTACGATTAGCGTATAGGGCTGGAGGAGGGAGGAGAAATTTATTTTCAGAATAACGTGAAAGGGAGCAAATAGAGATGTACAGGAGTAAGAATGAGGTCCCGAAATTTTACCAACAAGTAAAACACCAAACAGAAGGCTTTGGTGCAGGCACATCCTTCTGTAGAGATGAAGATCGAAACCGGGTGACAAATACAGACAGCGTGCTGATGATCTGGAAGGAGCATTTTGCAAAGCTTCTGATATCAAATAGTGTCAGTGAAAAAGATACCCAGAACCAATAAGAAATGACGGTGGTATACACTCTACCACCTAGCCAATATGAGGTCAGAGTAGCAATTAATCGGCTGAAGAACAATAAAGCAGCAGGTGTCGATGGGTTACCAGCCGAACTAATCTAGACTGGTGATCAAATGCTGGTCAGGAGCATCCACCAGCTGATTATTACAATTTGGCTAGAGGAATGTATGCCTAATGATTGGATCCTCAACATCCTTTGTCCCATGCACAAAAAAGGAGACAAGACAATATGTGCCAACTATAGAGGAATTGGCCTCCTTTCCATCGCATATAAAGCGTTATCCAGAGTGCTGTGTGAACGACTGAAGCCAAGGGTCAATGACATTATTGGGTCATACCAATGCGGCTTCAGACCTGACAAATCCACTATAGAACAGATTTTCCTATTCATCGACTACAAAGCCGTATTCGGCAGACCAATCCGCTCAGAGGTGTTTAAAATCATGTCTGCTTTTGGCATTCCTGCAAAATTAATAAGGCTAAGCAGGATAACTTTAACGTGCACAATGTCAGAAGTTAAAGTCGGAAATGACCTCTCGGAACCCTTCAATACCGAACGAGGATTTAGACAAGTTGACAGTTTGTCGTTAACATCCAGCTAGAAAAGGTCATAAGAGAGGCAAAAGTGGGTCTGGTATTAAATGAATGCAATAGCGAATTTTTCATTTTGTACTACCGGGCCCCCGAAATGAAATCCTGTGTACGTTGCTGACTCTAATGGTATCAATACTCAAGACGTCCAGTAGACTCGGACAGACTGTGGAACTTGAGAACTACAGCTTCCAGGTAGTCAATGATTTTATATACCTTGGTACCGCCATAAATAAAACTAACGACATCAGTTTTGAAATTCGGAGAAGGATAGTGTTGGGCAACATAGCTATATCTAAATCAGGGATGCACGCCCTTGCATTCTAGAGGTCAGCTCAACTCACACGGATTCTTACGCTCATTTGTTTAGTCGTTGTTGAAACTTCAACAAGTAGACATGTCTATGCTGGTGCGCATCATATTGCGGCCACGCTTAAGCGGCCCTCACACATCAAACATGTACGTTTGATCGGTGTGAAGCTGATAGGCCACAAATGAATCAACAACGCTGTACTTCGAATTTGGTTTTTAAAGAATGAAGAAGGTCTGCGATAGTGACGACGCAAATAAGTCCGACTAATTTTATTTACTTTAACTTTGTGTGCTAGTCTCACACATACATTTACAAAATGTCATCCTCTCACCGTGTACATCACTGATCTAAATATATTCAGATTCCAAGAAAACATAAAACACGTCACTCCAGACTCAATTCATAAAGCTACGCCAATTATAGTCTCAATCGGTATAATCCTCGTGTATGTATTATCGCTACAGTACTAATACCATAATAATACCCATGTTTGAAAATTCGACTAGGTCATTCAGGAACGAAATTGGAACGGACAATTTTTGAGAGTTTTGTCAAAACATAAATCAAATCCGAAATTTTCGATAAAAATTGTTTCAATGGAGCATGGACTTTATATATAAGTTATATCAAGACATGGCCTATGTCGAAAATTCTCAGCATGAAAACAGACAAACAACAACCATTTCGGCGGGAATATACACCATAATACCAACCAGTACGCGGACCATATGACACCCTACAAAACTACCACGGAACACTAACTTTCAACGGATCTATATTCCGAGCGTGGGAAATATTTCGCGATATTTACACCATCTTCACAGATTAGAGGTCAACAGCTCCTCTTTCTTATCATGGCACATTTTCCGAATCTAGTTTTCCCGCCCTAAACATTTTAACCTCAGCATGCAACTTTTGCCGTTTCACAAACAGAGGTCGTGGTTAATTTGGCGGGCTAAATATTTGCCGGTTGTGGTGTTCGATTTATAATTGTGACTTCTGGAGCGACCATAAAAACGGACAAAAACCAGTAAAGAAAGGTCAAAAGTCGGACAGTGCCGACTATATGATACCCGTCACCACTTTGGGTACATACACGTGATGATAATGTGTACAATATCACGTAGACATAAGAGACATAGTATCTTTGGAAGACCATTGAAATTGAATATGGCGACAAAAAATGTGATCTACATAGATATTTGAATCAATAAAAACCCATACACATACCATTCTGAAATCTATGAAAAATTCCATGTCAATCGGGCAGACTTGAATTTTTTGGTGTAACATTTGTATGAAATCCAGAAAAAGTATGTATGGAAGCTATATGTAAATCTGAGACGATTTCAGAAAAAACTCAAAAACTGGATTTATTTCAGTATGTCGTGAGAGTATGGTGACTATATCTAAATCTGAATCGATTTCAACTAAACATCACATACATTAACCTGCACTTAATTCAGTACGTTGTGCAAAATGTCCTCTCAATCGGACCAATATTGGGAATTTGGTGCATCATATACATAAAATCGGACAAAACTATATATGGGAGCTATATCTAAATCTGGGCCGACTTTAACAAAACATCACAGACATCAAACAGGACTTAATTCAGTACGTGGTGCAAAATTTTGTCTCAATCGGGCAAATATTGGGTGCACCTGGGATGAGAGCTACATCTAATCTGAACCGATTTTCAGCAAACTTTACACACATCATTCTAGACTTAATTCAGTACCCAGTGCCTAATTTCGTTCAAATCGCCATTTACATTAAATCGGACGAAAATATATATGGGAGCTATATCTAAATCTGAACCAATTTTTCCCAATTTCAATAGGGTTCGTCCTTAGGCCAAATAGATGAGCTGTGCCAAATTTCATCCAATTGGTATCATAAATGCGACCTGTACTTTGTTTAAAATTTAACATGGACAGACAGACGGAAGTGATTCTATGCATATTCACGACTTAGGAAGTGATTCTATGCATATTCTCAAAAGGAACCGTGGGTGTATATCGATTGCTTTAGCTTGTTACAAACATATGAACGGAGACGTAATACCGTGTACCACATTGTGGTGAAGAGTATAAACTTTCAAAGTCGGGTAATGTGGTAGAAAAGTAGTAAAGTCGGGCGGGGCCGACAATATGATACCCTTCACCACTTTGGGTATATTCAACAGATGAATGTTAACAGACGTCGAGTTCTGCAACCTATACTAAATTTTTCATTTGTTCAGATATAGGGTTGATTCTTACAATGGGACAAAATTACCTAAAATCGGTAGAAAATATATATAGAAGCTCTATCCAAATCTGTACCGATTTCAAAACTTTCCACATTTTAAAACTTTAGTACGTTGCGCAAAATTTTTGTCAATTTTGTGTAAAATCGGACGAAAATATATATGTAGAACCTATATCAAAATCTGAACCGATTTCAATGAATCTTGCCAGAGTTTAACTTATATTAACTACAGCTCATTGTACAAAATTTACATAAAATCGGAAGAAAAAATATATAGTAGCTGTATCTAAATCTGAACCGATTTTTACGAAACTTTACACACATCACTCCAGACTCATTTCAGTACGCTATGCCAATCTGACGAAAATATATAAGGGAGCTATATCTAAATCTGAACCGATTTTCAGAAAACTTAACTCGCATCATTCTAGACCCAATTCATTACGCTGTGCCAAATTTCGTGCAAATCGAAAGATATAAAGGGACTTTGGTGCACCATTTACAATGGGGCGGAGCCCTTAAATGCAGGCTTCTCCATTTCAAGAATTGAGTTGAAAATTAACTTTTGCTTCAAGTTTGCAAGAGTGGAGTTTTCGCTTGAAAAAAAATACTAAAATTGCTTAAAAAAAATGAACGTATCGACACCGCAAATAATATACCGCACAAAAATATAGCGCAGCATCGGGTCCGAAATCTGCTATTTTGATTCAGAACGAATATCTAAAACATGTCTTCATGTGATACTCTGATAACCTCTAAAGCAGTTAAATACAAAATTGTACTGGAAAACATAAAAATGATACAGGGATCATAGGCAATTAAATAGCCAACCTAACCACCATATGAGCTACTGACCTACACACTATAGATGTGAACAATGGGCGAAAAGACCACAAAATACTTTGGAATAACTTGGGAACTAGAAAAAAAAAAACAAAAAAAATATTATCGAGAGACATAAATGAAGATAAATGTCAGCAAATCTTAACACTTAACTTAAAGGAAATCAAGATTGGGCCCATGAAAAGTAACCGGAATAGAGCTTTTGGGGAAGATA
>NW_026873124.1:0-14248 GCF_032173495.1 Musca vetustissima | reverse complement strand
TGTGTAACCTACTCAACTCATAGTATTGCTATAAGTGTGTTTTTCAATATTTCTTTGCTTAAATTAAAATTTCTAATTTCAAGTGTGTGTATATCCAAATTTTGCAAACATAATTTCCAACATACATATCTTTACATATTGCACGTTCCTTGTTTTAAATATTTGGTTGTAGCAGAATTATTCTTGTATCTAACCAGAGTTAGTTTTCGTACAACAAATATTTGTATAAATTGTTGGTTCTTCTGTTATTCAACTAAAGGTAAATTTTGAGAATAACAGGAGTAAAACTTAAATATGTTTCTTCTTCTTCGTCCATTTTGAGTGTGTTGTCGTGTTTCAACAGTTGTTGTTAAATTACATAGCTAGCAGCAGGTGCAGATGCTCCTGGCATTGCCCAACATTTTGAAAGAGTTTACATACATGCAAACGAAATAATTTGAGAGTGTGTGCGTAGAAGTTCTGGGAAAGGATGGAGGGGATTGTTCTTGTTTACCGAATCTAGTAGCTAAAATAAAATGCTTCAGGGTCTTTAATTATTACACCTTGTTAATGTGAGTTCTTCACGAAATTTCGCCAATACCTATAATCAGTCGTCATCTCCCATTGGCTTAACTTTCGAAAGTAAGCGTCTATTCTGTTTTCCGTGTCTTTGAAGCTACCACGTCAAAGCGTAAAATCAATATCTGATTACACATTCATTAATCATTGACTGTTGGTATGGTTTCCGTTTCGGAAGTCGTGCATAAATTTCCATTTTTCGTGTCGTGCTAAGTAGTACAGCACAAAAGTCTTATCTTTGATTTCACGACAACTTAATTTGTACTTTTGTGTTCGTTTAGTATGCCGTGCAGGCGCAGGCTCGCTTCTTAAATTGTTAACGCGACACTGAATATCAAAACACGACAGATTATAAATTGTTTAAAATATTTTAAAGAATTTATAAGAGTGGATTTTTTAGAAATATTTGTTCAAGGAAGTTTTTTTAATTTTGTAAAGGCCTGAAAATATGTTTTTAAGGTCCATCCAAAGGCGTCGATTTTTTAAAATATTTTTTCAAGGACTATCAATATCAAATATTTTGTCATGGTCTATCAACAAGGCAACGTAGGGGATGATAGACACTAAGCAACGGCTCTGATTGGCTTTAACATGGCAAAACCCCTTTCATCTCAATTGTGGACACTGACCTCTCCGCGGTGTCACCTGAGGTAATTATTTTCATCATCCATTGAAATAGTGAAGTGATATGTGCCGCGAGTTCGCCCATAAGGACTATTAACAATGGGTTGAGGCGTCGGGTTAGTTGCCCACACTCGGAAAACCGAACCTAATATGAACCAGTGATAGGAGCAGTATAGTCGGACTGGGCCGACCATACGATACCCTACACAACTACCACGGAACGCTAACATTCTGCGGATGTTTATTTCGAGCTGGGCAATATTTCGTGATATTTGCACCCTCTTGCCCGATTAGGGGTCAACAGCACCTCTTCCTTACACTAACATATATTCCGATTATTACTTATATTCAGTACAGCCTTTTTTCGGTTCATTTCATCCCAAAATTATTATTTGATCATCACAGAAATTTATAGGCGTTGTCCTTGACCACAACTGGAATCTCTTGGAAAATTTCAAAGCGATCAGCGCTATATTCCGCCCTCTAGTGTGGTAATGGGTTACTAAATAATATCTCAGTACGTAAGCACCTGTAAATATTTAACTGTATCTCCCACATCGGAGTACATATGACAATATAATTAGTAATTATTTTAAGGCCAACCACTCCTCTTGGATATACTATCAACTTCTCGGCTCTATGTCCTTCGGGAGTAAATATATACTCTATAGAATACAAATTTTGTAATTTTTCACACAAAAGTCAGGGTCCATTTGACCCGCTAAATATTGACCGATCTTTATCGAAACATGCAATCTTAGTCTTTGGCCCAATCCCCTTCTCCATGGATCATAATTGTGGACTCTGGAGCGACCAGAAAAACGGAAAAAATAATGTTTTTAGTCCATTTCATTCCCTAAACATTAACCGATCTTTTCCAAAAACAATAGGGGTCTTCATTGGCCAGAACCCATCCTACATGCAAAATTTCGTGAAGATCCATAATTGTGGCCTGTATCGTGTTTACAAATTATAATGGACAGACGGACGGACACACATGTCTAGATCGACTCATCTAGTCGAGCTATGACGATCGGTATACTTAAAGGTGGGTCTAGGACCAATATTTCGCGGCGTTACAAACTTTTGGGGCTTCACAAAGCTATAATACCTGGACAACATAATTGTGTAGGGTATAAAAAGCAAAGAAAAAGAAAACCGAACCCACCTAATGTTGACGACCCCCGCAAACGTATAAAGGACCACGATCTGCGAATCTGCACTTGGAATGTGCGCACGTTGCGCGGATGTACTCAAGAAGTACAAAGCCAATATTATTGCCTTACAAGAAAATGCGATAGAAAGGGACTGTCGTAAGTAATTCAGATGATTACGCCCTGTATTATAGCTGCCATGAAACGAGACGCGAATTTGGCTGCAGATTTATGGTTAACAGAATAATAAAAGACCTCGTGTCCAGATTCACTCCAGTAGATGAGCGAATTGCTATAATCTGTGTAAGAGCGAAGTTCTTCTATATCTGTCTTATTTGCGCCCATGCTCCGACGGAAGGCAAAGATGAAGAGACCAAAGACATATTTTACGAGCGCCTAGAAACAGCATATGACCGTTGCCGTGGCCATGACATTAAAATTCTGCTAGGAGATTTTACTTCAAAAATCGAAAGGGGAAATATTACTGGTTCCACCGTCAGCTGCCAACAACGACATGAGGTTGATTGACTTCGCGGCGGCAAGAAACATAGTAGTTAGCAGCAAGAGATTCAAGCATCTCGATATACACAAGGCCACCTGGATTTCTCCTGATCAAACAACGAGAAATCAAATTGACCATGTTGTGATAGACAGAAGGCATTCGTCCAGTATGTTAGACGTTCGATACGAGGAGCGAAAATCCGGACTATTACCCTGTGGAGAATTACTCGTGATGGAGAATTATCGGGAGAAAAGGAGAGAGGAGAAACGTGTTTTTAGAAAAAAAGAAGAAAGAACAAGAAAAACATGAGCGTGAGCAAATCGACATGTACAGGAGTCAGAATGAAGTCCGAAAATTTTACCAACGAGTAAAACACCAAACCGAAGGCTTTGGTGCAGGCACATCTTCCTGTAGAGATGAAGAAGGAAACCTGGTGACAGATACAGACAGTGTGCTGAAAATCTTGAAGGAGCATTTTGAAAAACTTCTGGTATCAAATAGTAGCGGTGAAGAGGATACCCCAGAACCGATAATAGATGATGGTATAGAGTCAAGATGAGGTCAGAATTACAATCAATCGGCTGCAGAATAATAAAACAGCAGGTGCCGATGGTTTATAAGCCGAACTATTCAAGACTGGTGGTCAGATGCTGGTAAGGAGCATGCACCAGCTGATTAGTAAAATTTGGCTAGAGGAATGCACGCCCAATGATTGGAACCTCAGCATCCTGTGTCCCGTGCAAAAAAAAGGAGACAAGATAATATTTGCCAACTATAGTGGAATAAATCTCCTTCCCATCGCATATAAAGTGATATCCAGAGTAATGTGTGAACGACTAATGCGGCTTCAGAACTTGCAAGTCCACCATTGACCCGATTTTCACTCTGCGCCAAATCCTGGAAAACCCCATGAAAAACACATCGACACACTCCACATATTAGTCGACTATAAAGCCGCATTCGATAGCCCTATCCGTACAGAGGTGTTTAAAGCCTGCGTTTCCTGCAAAATTAATTCGGATATGCAGGATAACATTAACTGCCACAAGATCAGCAGTTAATTTTGGCAATGAACTCTCGGATCCCTTTAATACCGAACGAGGATTTAGACAAGGTGACAGTTGTCGTGTGACCTTTTGAACATGCTGCTGGAAAAGATCATACGAGAGGCAAAGGTGAACAGAAGTGGCCGTTGACATCGACATAATGGGACGAACATTTAGAGCGGTAACAGCCACATTTGTACAAATTGAGAAGGAGTCTGCCATAGTTGGTCTGGTTGTAAACGGCGAGAAGACCAAGCTGATGGTATCAACGCGCAAGACGTCCAGTATCTTGCAACTGACAACTGACACCCGCGGTACGGAAAACCTCCGCTCAGGCTCGAGACCGGAGCCTCTCCCAGTTCGACGCAACTCCTAGCTGGTACCTCAAAACAAAATAAGCGACAGGATCATAACCGCAAGTGGCAAGGAAAAACCTAGCCACAGTCAGTGACAACGCCAAACAAATACACAAACAATTAACATTAACATCGGACATCACAACACAAACAATTTACAAAACTGCCCTTACGGAAAGCCTACACTACATCCAAAGAACGAGTGAAACTCACGAAGTGGAAACCACGAACCACCCACGATGCACAGACAACCGCAGGCAGCACGTTTACCACCTACAACCGCCGCCAACCTCCGATAACCGCACCAAAACAACCACGCACCGCCACCCGGTGCACCTACCCACCACCGACTGAGCCCACCTACAAGGGGCTACGCACGAGGACCACTTTCACTAAGTGCTGTCCTCCTCCTAAATACTTTACGAGGAAAACTACTTAAACAACTAAAGGTCCGATCGTCTTCAAGAGCCCTACTGAAATCCCACACCGCCGCTCCATTCGATATACCCATACTTGCTAAATCTCTAATGTCGTCATAGTAACGGCATTCCGTCAGTATATGCCTCCAGTCCTCAGTCGTAAACTCAGTAAATTCGTACTTCACCCTCCCTTTGTCGCTGTTCGTCCAACTTGTCCTCCACCTATCATCAACACAATCCCGAAGGATAGTGCTGTACCGCCTACTCTCCCCATCCACCAAATCAGAAGGCCTGAGACAATCATTCTCATTCAACTGCAAGCCAGGCTTACGCTTATACATTATAGCCCTACATCTCACTTCAAGATCAAGCAGCACTTGCAACGCCTCTGTGGAAATAGTGAGACACACTGCGACACGAAAGGAGCTTATTCTGCCCAAAGGCAGGCGAGGCAGTTCTGTACCATATAGGTGCACCATAAGTTGCGCAGGCAATAAAAAGCCCACCATATATGATACGCACAGAACGCCTACTCAAGCCCCAATTAGTCCGTAAAACACGCCTGATGGTCCCAACGACCGTTGTCAGCTTCTTCTTCAACCGATCGAAGAGTGGAAGAAAATTCAAACGCTCTGACACCGTTATCCCGAGATATTTGACAGTACACGAATGCTTTATGCCGCGTTCACCAGCTCGAATGCAGGGAGGACGGCTGCGTGCCAACGGCCCGTGGAGGTGGCTACCGCCTTCTCGGTAGCCACCTCCATTCCAACTCGGTCACTTAAAGAATGCACAAACGCATAGCTTGGTCACCACTTTTTTCCAGTTCAAGGCGACTATCCCCTTCAATCATGATTAGCAAGTCATACGCATATGCAAAGACCTTGAAGGAGGCAGCCAGCTCCCGCAGCAGAGGATCCATCATAAGATTCCATATACATGAACCACAAATGGAACCCTGTGGGCAACCACGCTGCACATCCCTCCATCCCGGAAATAACTTGTCCAAAGAGCGATCTCCCTACACCCGACCTCTGACAACCTTGTGAGCACGCTATCTCATAAAAGGAAGTCAAATGCGCCTTTAAAATCCACAAATATGCCAAGGACATGTTTGGAATTTGACCCTCTCAGGCTATCTGGCACGTGTCGACACGCGTCCACTGCACCTCTGCCCTCGATAAAACCGAACTGATACAAGGACGTACCTTCGTTGTAACAATCCTTAAGCCGTGCCACCATAATCCTCTCCAGTACTTTTCCAAGCACAGGAAGAAGACTTATGCCCCGATACGAGCGAGGATCACGCCTATCCCGATCAGGCGACTTAAGTAACACCACAACTCGGGCACACTTCCAAGTACGCGGAAAGTATCCATGACGAATGCAGCCGGAGAAAATGGACTCGATATATTACGGCATAACCTTCCAGATGGCTTTCACCATCCATCCAGTCATACCATCAATACCTGGCGATTTTCTACTTCTAAGACATCCAGTAGACTCCGACCGGAGAAGGATAGTATTTCCAACAGATGCTACTATGGTCTGAGTAAGCAACTTATAAGCAAGGCCATATCCCGCCGCATCAAACTCACATTCTACAAGACGCTGATACTACCCGTGCTATTATATGTATCTGAAGCATTGGTACTTACGCAAGCAAATGATGCAGCTCTTGGAGTGTTTGAGCGAAAAATTCTCCGAAAGATCTATGGGACCATCTGCGGTGATCGACGTCGAATGAACCATGAGCTGTACCAGCTATTCTCCAAGATCGGCATTGTTAGACGTATTGAGCTGCAGCGACTACGTTGGCTAGGTCATGTTGTGAGAATGGATGAAGATGCCCCAGCCCAAATGGCATATAAAAGCGAACCAGCTGATGGTTCACGCAGAAGGGAAGGCCACGAATAAGATGGAAAGATCAAGTGGGGGACAACATTGCCGAAAATGGTCTTTCGCAAAAACTGCGCAAAAGATCGACGCTCCTGGAAATCTTTTTTAAGCTCGACTTATGGAACGAAAGTTCTGTCACAAGCCAGCTAAGTAAGTATCAATGAGGCGTGGATTTTTTAAAAATATTTTTTCAAGAACTATCAATGAGGCGTGATTTTTTTTTTAAATATTTTTTCAGAAACTATCAATGAGGCTTGATTTTTTTTAAATATTTTTTCAATGTTTTTAAAGGTCTTTGTAAGATCTCTAATTTGTCCTTCAGCTTAATTCTGAAATGCATATTAACTTTTCTAATTTTATTCTTCTTAATGTCTTTATTAAAAAAACGTACATTGTATGAAATTAGATCTTCCAATTTGTAAATTCCGCAACCACAGAGTCACATTTCCCTTGGGTAACCACTCTCGAAATGTTCTCTTTTTCTGTTGTCAGCTGTTATTACCGTTTTGGGTTATTCCAAAAAGCCCATCTCACATACAATATAGCACAGCTAAATGAGCATAAATTGGGTTAATCAGGAAAAATGTTACCACCAAATAATGCGTTTAAGCAGCATGCCTTTTTGGCCCTTAACATTTCCCCTCGCTCGTTCTCTAATTCGCTTTCATTTAACCTATTTTCATTTTGAAAATATCGCCACAGCATTGCAGTAAATGAAACCCCATATAGCCACATAATACAGTTAAGGAAATTGCGTTAACACACAAAAACACATAGATAGACAGGCAGTCAGACAGACAGACAATAGACTTTAAAAAAAGCTTGGCTGCTGAGCGGCAAAAAACGCGGGATATCAAAAGTTGTGTCTATGCGATAGGCGATGGGGAGAAAAAAAGCGTTGCCATTACGACCCAAATGTTATTCAATTCAAAATGTTACCGCAATTTTGCCTTTCGGTTTTCTCTCATTTCACTTCTACTACTCCGTTTCTTCTTTTTTGCTTTTTGTGGGATTGAAGGGAATAATTTAATTTTTTTCCTTATTGCTGAAATAATGTCTCTATGGCTAAACGTAATAGAAAAATTGAGGATGGGATGGATCATAGAGCAAAGAGAAACTTGTTGTGGTGATGGTGTACTTTTTTTAAATAAATTTCAATGTGCCCTCTGGGAAATTGCAAATATTATATATGTCAGTGAGTGCGTGCCTGCCAGTGGAAATTGCCTCAATGTGTGCGTAATGGGAACATAGAACCCCACTTTCATGGATAACTTGTTATTGCTTGAATGTGTCTTAAAACTGTAAACAAAGGGGGTGGAGGGATCAAGAATTGGGGAGTTTATTTGGAAAATGGGATAGGTTAGTGAACGTAAATTAGTTCTATTTTTGTTATTATTGCCAGGAATCCTCATACACCAAGAAAGTCAGAAATATTGCCTAATTAAATTATGGCCATAATTTATGATTTTTACGGAAATTCAAATCCAAAGTTTGAAATTGTTATGAAGGAAAACAAAAAGCCTCAAAATAGTAAAAAGGGTCCTTAAAATATATCTTAAAAACCAGTGAGCTGAGCAATATAGTCGGACGGGGCCGACCATACGATACCCTACACAACTAACACGGAACTCAAATTTTCTGCGGATGTTTATTCCGAGCCTGGGCAATATATCGTGACATTTTTACCCTCTTGCCCGATTAGAGGTAAACAGCACCTCTTCCTCACACTGACATATTTTCCGAATATTACGAGTATTCAGTACAGCTACTGTCCAGATTCCCTTCACAGTGGGTTGTGGTGTGATGTTCGGCTTTCATTTGTTGTCTTTAGATCGACTCGAAAATAACACAACAAATTAAGTTTTCGGTCCACTTCATTCCAAAAATATTATCTGATCATCACCGAAAATTATAGGCGTTGTCCTTGACTATAACTGGAAGCTCATGGAAAACTTCAAAGAAATCAGCGCTATAGTTCCGCTCTCTAGAGTGATAATGGGTTACTAAATAATATACGAATAACGAGATATCTGTAAATATTTGGGTGTAACTCCCACATCCGGGCACATACAACAACATAATGGGTATTAATTTAAAGGTCAACCACACCTCTTGCATACCTCGGGTCTATGTCCTTTAGGGGTAAATAAATACGCTATAGAATACAAAATTTGTCATTTTTCACACAAAAGTCAGGGTCCATTTGGCCCGCTAAAGATTGACCGATCTTTATCAAAACAGGCATGCTTATTCTTTGGCCCGATCATCCATGCAAAATTTCACGATGTTCGGGCCATTATTGCGGCCTCTGGAGCGACCAGAAAAACCGACAAAAGTTTAGTGTTTGGACCATTTCATCCCCTAAATACTAACCGATCTTTCCCAAAAACAATAGGGGTCTTCATTGGCCAGAACTCAACTGTGGCCTTTATCGTGTTTACAAATTATAATGGACAGACGGACACACATGTCTAGATCGACTGAGCTAGTCGGTATACTTAAAGGTGGGTCTAGGACCAAAATTTCGCGGCGTTACAAATTTTTGGGTCTGCACAAAGCTATAATACTCTGACAACATAGTTGTGTAGTGTATAAATATTCTTTAAAAAATCCACGTAAGCAAAATTTTGGCCGCCTATGTCAAATGTTTCTGTGTGAACGAGTAATGACATCATTGGACTATACCAATGCGGCTTCAGACCTGGCAAATCCACCATTGACCAGGTTTTCACAATGCGCCAAATCCTGGAAAGGACCCACGAAAAACACATCGACACATACCACCTAATTGTCGAGTATAAAGACGCATTCGACAGCCCTATCCGTTTAGAGGTGTTTAAAGACATGCCAAATGATTCTGCAAAATTAATTCGGCTATGCAGGGTAACTTTAACAGGCACAAGATGAGCAGTTAAAGTCGGAAAGGGCCTCTTGGGGCCCTTTAATACCGAACGAGGATTCAGACAAGGTGATAGTTTGTCATGTGACCTTTTTAACATCCTGCTGGAAAAGGTCATACGAGGAGCAAAAGTGAACAAAAATGGCACTCTGTACACCAAACAACACATGTTACTCACCTACGCTGATGACACCGATATAATAGGTCCAACATTGCTAGCGGTAACAGCCACCTTTAAACATATTGAAAAGGAGTCTGCCAAAGTGGGTTTGGCAGTAAACGGCGAGAAGACCAAGCTGATGGTATCAACGCGCAAGACGTCCAGTAGACTCGGACCAACTGTGGAACATGAGAACTACAGCTTCGAGGTAGTCAAAGACTTTATATACCTTGGTACCGCCATAAACAAAACGAATGACATTTGCTTCGAAATTCGGAGAAGTATAGTGATGGCCATACTATGATCTGAGTAAGCAGTTTAGAAATAGGGCCACCTCCCTCTAGACCAAACTCACACTTTACAAGACGCTGATACTACCCGTGCTATTATAAGGATCAGAAGCATGGGTACTTGAGAAAGCAGATGAGGCAGGTCTTGGGGTATTTGAAAGAATATTTGTCCGAAAGATCTACGGGCCGATCTGAGTAGACGGTGAATATCGGCGTCAAATGAACCATGAGCTTTACAATTTGTACGCGGACATCGACATAGTCAGTCGTATTGAGCTCCAGCGACTACGGTGGCTAGGCCATGTTGTGCGAATTAATGATAATGCCCCAGCTCAAAAGGAATATAAGAGCGAGCCTTCTGATGGTTCCCGTAGAAGGGGAAGGCCACGACTTGGATGGAAAGACCAAGTAGAAAACAACATCTTTGAACGTGGTCTTCCAAATTGGTGGATTTGTGCACAAGACCGACGCGCTTGGAAATCGTTTTTTAAGCTCGGCTTATGGAACAACCGTTCTGTAACAAGCCAGATAAGTAAGTAAGTATGTCAAATGTTTCGGCAGCTAATGATTTTTTTGGGTAAATACTCAAAATAGGAGTACCTTTTTATGGGGGCTGCCAGTAAACGTAGACCTACATATATAAATTTTTGCATGGACATTTGGTACCCAAATAGAACACTCTGTGCCAAATTACAGCCAATTTGGTCGTAAAATGTGTCTAATAGAAAAAAAAAATTAAATCGGAAGATACGGTTATATGGGGGCTATGTCAAAACTTGGACTCTGTGACCCCCTTTCCCATACCATTACTTGTGTTTATATAAAAACGATGTGAACCAAATTTTGGCCGCCTATGGCTGGTGCTTTGCCAGTTAATGTGTTTATACCCAATTTTTGGGTAAATACTCAAAATAGGGGTACCTTTGTATGGGGGCTACCAGTAAATGTGAACCTACATATATACATTTTTGCATGGACATTTGGTACCCAAATTACAGCCAATTTGGTCGTAAAATGTGTCTAATAGACAAAAAATACCTTAAATCGGGAGACACGGTTATATGGGGGCTATATCAAAACTCGGACCCAGGGACCCGATTTTGCATTTCAATATTTGATTTGACAGTAAAAACATATAAGCAAAATTTTGGTGCCTTTGTCTGGTTCGGCAGTTAAAAATACCCAATTTTTGGGTATTCTTTTAAAAATCCACGCCTTTGTGTTGGATGGTCCTTGGAAATATTGTGTTGGATGGTCCTTGAAAAAATATTCTTTAAAAAACCCACACCTAGGGATGGTCCTTGAAAAAATATTCTTTAAAAAGCCACGCCTAATCCAAACCACGCCTTATAATACGGTATTGTGTTGTGTTGGATGGTCCTTGAAAAAATATTCTTTAAAAATCCACGCCTTGTGTTGGATGGTCCTTGAAAAAATATTCTTTAAAAATCCACGCCTTGTGTTGGATGGTCCTTGAAAAAATATTCTTTAAAAATCCACGCCTTGTGTTGGATGGTCCTTGAAAAAATATTCTTTAAAAATCCACGCCTTGTGTTGGATGGTCCTTGTGTTGTATAGATGGCTGACTTGAAAAAATATTCTTTAAAAAATCCACGCCTTGTGTTGGATGGTCCTTGAAAAAATATTCTTTAAAAATCCACGCCTTGTGTTGGATGGTCCTTGAAAAAATATTCTTTAAAAATCCACGCCTTGTGTTGGATGGTCCTTGAAAAAATATTCTTTAAAAATCCACGCCTTGTGTTGGATGGTCCTTGAAAAAATATTCTTTAAAAATCCACGCCTTGTGTTGGATGGTCCTTGAAAAAATATTCTTTAAAAATCCACGCCTTGTGTTGGATGGTCCTTGAAAA
This sequence comes from Musca vetustissima, assembly GCF_032173495.1. NCBI lineage: Eukaryota > Metazoa > Arthropoda > Insecta > Diptera > Muscidae > Musca > Musca vetustissima. The sequence continues at coordinate 2,470 of NW_026873124.1, read as the reverse complement.
AATATTCTTTAAAAATCCACGCCTTGTGTTGGATGGTCCTTGAAAAAATATTCTTTAAAAATCCACGCCTTGTGTTGGATGGTCCTTGAAAAAATATTCTTTAAAAATCCACGCCTTGTGTTGGATGGTCCTTGAAAAAATATTCTTTAAAAATCCACGCCTTGTGTTGGATGGTCCTTGAAAAAATATTCTTTAAAAATCCACGCCTTGTGTTGGATGGTCCTTGAAAAAATATTCTTTAAAAATCCACGCCTTGTGTTGGATGGTCCTTGAAAAAATATTCTTTAAAAATCCACGCCTTGTGTTGGATGGTCCTTGAAAAAATATTCTTTAAAAATCCACGCCTTGTGTTGGATGGTCCTTGAAAAAATATTCTTTAAAAATCCACGCCTTGTGTTGGATGGTCCTTGAAAAAATATTCTTTAAAAATCCACGCCTTGTGTTGGATGGTCCTTGAAAAAATATTCTTTAAAAATCCACGCCTTGTGTTGGATGGTCCTTGAAAAAATATTCTTTAAAAATCCACGCCTTGTGTTGGATGGTCCTTGAAAAAATATTCTTTAAAAATCCACGCCTTGTGTTGGATGGTCCTTGAAAAAATATTCTTTAAAAATCCACGCCTTGTGTTGGATGGTCCTTGAAAAAATATTCTTTAAAAATCCACGCCTTGTGTTGGATGGTCCTTGAAAAAATATTCTTTAAAAATCCACGCCTTGTGTTGGATGGTCCTTGAAAAAATATTCTTTAAAAATCCACGCCTTGTGTTGATGGTCCTTGAAAAAATATTCTTTAAAAATCCACGCCTTGTGTTGGATGGTCCTTGAAAAAATATTCTTTAAAAATCCACGCCTTGTGTTGGATGGTCCTTGAAAAAATATTCTTTAAAAATCCACGCCTTGTGTTGGATGGTCCTTGAAAAAATATTCTTTAAAAATCCACGCCTTGTGTTGGATGGTCCTTGAAAAAATATTCTTTAAAAATCCACGCCTTGTGTTGGATGGTCCTTGAAAAAATATTCTTTAAAAATCCACGCCTTGTATAGATGGCTGACTTGAAAAAATATTCTTTAAAAAATCCACGCCTTGTGTTGGATGGTCCTTGAAAAAATATTCTTTAAAAATCCACGCCTTGTATAGATGGCTGACTTGAAAAAATATTCTTTAAAAAATCCACGCCTTGTGTTGGATGGTCTTTGGGAAATTATTCTTTAAAAAATCCACGCCTTGTTTGATTGTCCTTGAAAAAATATTCTTTAAAAATCCACGCCTTGTGTTGGATGGTCCTTGAAAAAATATTCTTTAAAAATCCACGCCTTGTGTTGGATGGTCCTTGAAAAAATATTCTTTAAAAATCCACGCCTTGTTTGATTGTCCTTGAAAAAATATTCTTTAAAAATCCACGCCTTGTGTTGGATGGTCTTTGGGAAATTATTCTTTAAAAAATCCACGCCTTGTGTTGGATGGTCTTTGGGAAATTATTCTTTAAAAAATCCACGCCTTTTTGGATGGTCTTTGGGAAATTATTCTTTAAAAAATCCACGCCTTTTTGGATGGTCTTTGGGAAATTATTCTTTAAAAAATCCACGCCTTGTGTTGGATGGTCTTTGGGAAATTATTCTTTTAAAAATCCACGCCTTGGTCTTTGGGAAACTATTCTTTAAAAAATCCACGCCTTGTTTAGGTCCTTTAGAAAATATTCTTTAAAAAAATAATCTTTTAAAAATTCAGGCCTTGTTTAGGTCTTTAAAAAATAATCCTTAAATTTTAAAGATTCAGGCATTTCGATGGTCTTGAAAAATATTTAAAAAAACACCGCTTGGTCCTTGAATAAATTGTCTTTAAATAAGCCACCATTCAGGTATTCATGCAATAAATCTTTTGTTACATAATTCATTCTCCACACTCAAATATGTCCTTGATATCAGATTTTTTTTTCATTTATATATTCTTCCTTTCGTATGCTTCCCTTTAAATCAAATTCCTCATAATTTAGATTCTTAATTTAGTATCAGAACCATATTTAGCTAATAATAATTCCACATAATAAAAGCCATAGCTTAAGAGACCAAATTGAAGTAAGCCCTCGCTATGCTTGACATCCACTTGTATTTATGTATTAGTATAGCCAACTACTACTACACTGTCATGGCAGATAATAAAATTAATGGACTTGAAAAACTTGAATGACAAAAATTGAGTGAGTGCTTCAAATCATGTCGAAGCATTTTCACTGCGGGTCGTTCTCGCAACCTGGCTGTAGAAGCAACCACAACATTATGTTTTTCACTACATTGTACTGTGACAGCTATTGAAAAGTAAGGACGAAGGATAACAACGGTAACAGCAATAACAACGACATCAAGTGCATGAGGGGTGGGGGGCAACACACCGTCCGGAAGTTGCATCATAAAAGTTTTATTAAAATGACACAAGGTATACAAATACTCCCATGGCGGTGCGGATGCAGACAA